>NC_089820.1:84503763-84508763 GCF_029633855.1 Hoplias malabaricus | reverse complement strand
GGCTCGTCGGGGACTCTAGCTCCGGAGGCAGGTCGTGGACAGGAGGTGAGTGAGCGGTTGGAGGGTAGTGTTGAAGATGGTCAGGTTCAGGCTGAGCAGCCCACAGCTGGGCAGGAGGGTGAAGGGCCATCCATTATTAGTGGGGTAGGTAGTGAAGTGGTGGCTGGTGCTCAGGAGGTAGAGGTAGTTGGTGATGGGGTAGATGTTGTTGTTAAGACTAGTGAAGAGGTGAGTTTGGGACCTGGTGGTGGTATGGATTCAGGGGTGGTTCAGATTAGTGATCACTTGGGGAGTGGAGCTGATTCTCAGGAGAACGTGGGGGTGAGAGGTGGTGTAGTCACAGGGGGTGAGTTTATTGATCAGGTGAATATGGAGATTGTTTGTGGTGTGGATGTAGGCACTGAGCCTGGTGTTCAGGTGAGCGGAGGTGTAGGAGCTAAGGTGAGCGGAGGTGTAGGAGCTAAGGTGAGCGGAGGTGTAGGAGCTAAGGTGAGCGGAGGTGTAGGAGCTAAGGTGAGCGGAGGTGTAGGAGCTAAGGTGAGCGGAGGTGTAGGAGCTAAGGTGAGAGGGGGTGTAGGAGCTAAGGTGAGCGGAGGTGTAGGAGCTAAGGTGAGCGGAGGTGTAGGAGCTAAGGTGAGCGGAGGTGTAGGAGCTAAGGTGAGAGGGGGTGTAGGAGCTAAGGTGAGCGGGGGTGTAGGAGCTAAGGTGAGCGGAGGTGTAGGAGCTAAGGTGAGCGGAGGTGTAGGAGCTGAGGTGAGCGGAGGTGTAGGAGCTGAGGTGAGCGAAGGTGTAGGAGCTAAGGTGAGCAAAGGTGTTGGAGCTAAGGTGAGCGGAGGTGTTAATACTCAGGTGAGTGGAGGTGTAGGAGCTAAGGTGAGCGGAGGTGTAGGAGCTAAGGTGAGTGGAGGTGTAGGAGCTAAGGTGAGTGGAGGTGTAGGAGCTCAAGTGAGCAGTGATGTAGGAGCTCAGGTGAGTGGAGGTGTAGGAGCTAAGGTGAGCGGAGGTGTTAATACTCAGGTGAGCGGAGGTGTAGGAGCTCAAGTGAGCAGTAATGTAGGAGCTCAAGTGAGTGGAGGTGTAGGAGCTCAGGTGAGCGGAGGTGTTAATGTTCAGGTGAGCGGTGACTCTGAAGAGGCTGGACCGAGTACTGCAGGTTGTAGTTTTCAGGTGCTGGTACCAGAAGGTATCAGTGAATCTCAGTCTGGTTCAGCCTTGTCTCAGGAGGAGGCTATGGAGGAGGCTACGGAGGAGGCTATGGAGGAAGCTATGGAGGAGGACAGAATGTCTGAAGTGTCTGATTTTGGAGGGAGTCAGTCTGGAAGTGAAACGTTGTACTCTGTGGAGCAGATAAACTCGTTTTTAGATGTTACTAAGGGCAGACCTGTTGAGGTCAAGGATTTTTTCCCTGACCTGGACAAGTTTGTGTGTTCGGTTTTAATGGCACAAAAGACTTCTAGTTACGACATTCTCTCAAAACAAAAGCGTTTCCGTTTAAAAAAACTCGTCACTGCGATCAGGAAAGTTAAAGGTGCCAAGTCTGGTGCGTCTCGTACCGGTCGTAAAAATGTCTGAACAAGGAACACGTAGGAAGAGGGTCTCTCTTAATCTTTCTGCTGTTTTCCTGCTCTATTACTGTCTTTCTCTCTTTTCTATCATTATGGGTTTTCTAAGGGTGGGCTCTCTAAACGTTAATGGTTTTAGAGACAAAGATAAACAAGCCCTCTTTTATGATTTTTTTTCTCTTAAGAAATTAAATGTTTGTTTCTTACAAGAAACTCATAGTGATGCCGCCTCAGCCTCTGAGTGGGGCCTGTGGTGGAAAGGGGAATGTTTTCTGAGCCATGGTTCGAATGTTAGCGCAGGGGTTGCGATTCTTATTTCTCAGTTCACTAGAGTGAGCGTACTGTCTGTAGAGGAAGTAGTAGCTGGACGACTTCTCATGGTTAAAGCCAGACTCAGTGATCATGTTTTTATTTTTATTAATGTGTATGCCCCAAACAGAGGTGCAGAAAGAGGTGAGCTGTTTGTGAGGCTGGAGCAGTTACTGCAGTCCCTACCTTCACACGGCACTGTTGTGTTGGGAGGGGATTGGAACTGCACTCTGGACTTTGTTAATGACAGGAACGGTGAAGAGCCTCATCCTCAGTCCGCTCAGACTTTGGCCACAGTTTTATCTGGTTTTAATTTAGTTGATGTTTGGAGGGAAAAACACCCTTCTGTCAGACAGTACTCCTGGGTCAGGGTTTTTGAAGGGGGTGTGTATGCGGCCCGTTTGGACCGTTTTTATGTTTCTGATGGTGCTCGGAATATGATCAGTCAGTCCACCATTCAGCCCACCTCTTTCTCTGATCATCATTTATGTACTGTGGTCTTTTCTGTTGCTCCTCAGACCTATGGCAGCCCAATGTGGTATTTTAATAAGACACTTTTAGCAGACAAATCTTTTTGTGATCTTTTTAAACTGTTTTGGGGAGAGTGGGTCAGTAAAAAAGGTGACTATGTGAACCTTCTGCAATGGTGGGAAGTGGGGAAGGCCCAAATTAAAAACTTTTGTCAGGACTTCACCGCCTATTCCACCTCCAAACTGAGGGCGGCAGTGAGTAAACTGGAACAGGACATCTCTACAATAAATAACAGCCTGATTTTACAGAATTCACTGGATCTACGGACGGATCTCTCAGCTAAGTTACAGGAACTGAGTGACATTTTAAAGGAGAAGGCAAAGGGAGCTCTGGTACGGTCCAGGTTCATGTCGGTGCGGGACATGGATGCTCCTACTGCCTTCTTTTTTAATCTGGAGAAGTCTTCTCATCCACACAAGTCTTTGGTGTCTGTCCGTAAAGCAGACGGAACCATCACGGCAGACCCAGTGGAGGTGAAGAGACTGGCTGTGGATTTTTATACCGAACTGTACAATGCAGGTGCTCGGGATCAGCAGTGCTCCGCGACCCTGCTCGAGGATCTCCCTCAACTTGATGAGCACCACAAGCAGGACCTGGATGCAACTTTGACGTTTGAGGAGCTCACCGCAGCTGTCACTCAGCTGTCGTCGGGGAGAGCGCCTGGAATCGACGGTCTGCCGGTGGACTTCTACAAGGCTTTCTGGGGGATCCTCGGGAGGGATTTGTACGAGGTTCTGCTGGCCGGCCTTGATGCTGAGGTGCTCCCAAGTAGCTGTCAGCGTGCCGTTTTATCCCTCATCCCAAAAAAGGGAGACCTCTGCCTTTTAAAAAACTGGAGACCCGTTTCACTGCTTTGTTCAGACTACAAGATACTCTCCCGCTGTATTGCAAACAGACTCAAAGGTATTTTAAGTACGATTGTTCATGAGGACCAGTCTTACTGTGTGCCTCGACGCTGCATCTATGACAATCTGTTTTTAATCAGAGACTTGTATGACTATGCGAAAATGTTTCATTTGGAGTTTGGTTTTTTATCCCTGGACCAGGAAAAAGCATTTGATCGTGTAGATCACGATTATCTTTTTACAGTTTTACATGCTTTTGGTTTTGGTGATGTTTTTATGTCTTGGGTAAAACTGCTCTACTCAGGGGCCTCGTGTCTGATTAAGGCGGGAGGGGGTTTGAGTATTCCTGTGCCTGTCAGTAGGGGGATACGGCAGGGCTGTCCTTTGTCTGGGCAGCTCTACGCACTTGCAGTGGAACCCCTTCTGATTTTAATTAGAAAGAGACTCTCAGGCTTAAATATTATGAACGTTTTATATAAAGTCTCTGCCTATGCAGACGACATAACAGTAATTGTTAAAAATGACCAGGATGTTATGTCCCTGCAAGACACTTTAAATGTTTACAGTAAGGCCACCTCTGCCAAACTTAACTGGGACAAAACTGAGGCTTTGTGGTGTGGCTCCCAGAGTCGCAACAGTATGTTGCCATCACTCCCGGGGGGGATTCGGTGGAGCAGGCACGGAGTTAAATTTTTAGGGGTTTGGCTGGGCACTGACGCAGCAATAGCAATGAACTGGGAAGGTGTTGTGGAGAAAGTTCGTGCCAGGTTGTCTTCATGGTCCTGGATGCTCCCCCAGTTATCGTACAGGGGTCGAGTGTTGGTCGTGAACAACCTCGTTGCATCAGCTTTGTGGCACAGGTTCACTGTTCTGAACCCACCCAGACGACTGATCGATAAAATCCAGAAAATACTTGTGAACTTCTTCTGGTCGGGACAACACTGGATCAGAGCAGCGGTCCTGTCTCTGCCTGTGCAGGAGGGGGGACAGGGACTTATTGACATCCGGTCCAGAATCGCAACCTTGCGTCTGCAGGCTGTGCAGCGGTTGCTGTACGGAGGAGAGCGGGGCTGGAAGGTCGTGGCCAGTGCTCTTTTGCGGCGCGCTGGTGGTCTGGGGCTGGACCGACACCTGTTCTCCCTTTTACAGGAAGGGGTGGATTTGACGGAGCTGACTCCATTTTACACAGCAGCGCTGGAGGCATGGCACCTGTTCTCGGCACCTGTTCTCTTTTTCAAGGGACAATTCCACGGAGCCTTCAGCCTGGATCTTCGAGGAGCCACTGTTCCACAACGCCTCTTTTCCTTCATTGCAACTGGTCTCAGGAGCTTTGAGGACTGCCCTGCTGGAAAGCGGACTTGTTAAGGTTCGTGACATGCGGAGGGGTGGAGACTGGGTGCCTGCGGAGCGGTTGGCTGAGATGGTCGGTCTGAGGTCGTGCGGTAGCTCAGCAGCTGCTGGACCGGCTGAGGACTGACCTCTCTGCTGCTGCCCGTGAGTACCTGGACGCCACCCCTGTGGAACAACATCTGAGTCAGCAGGTCACGTTCCCCGAGCTGGTGATGTCATGAACCGGGAGGAATGGCAAGAGGGGCAGGGGGACACTCCTGTCTTTAGACACCCCTTCTCTTGGGATTTTTAGTGTTCTACACAAGCGGACCCTGTACCAGGCCTGTGTCAAGACAATCCATCTCCGCAGCTGAGGGACGTGAAGGAGTCTGGGTGGGCCGAGGTTGTTTCGACTGATGCTTCC
>NC_089820.1:84446263-84498763 GCF_029633855.1 Hoplias malabaricus | reverse complement strand
TCAATGGCCAGGGAGTATAACATCCCTGACAAGGCACAACCCTGACGTATGCCCCGACAGACCCCAAAAGGAGCACTCAATCCACCGTTAATTTTTAGCATACTCTCAATGTTTCTGTATAGTACTCGTATCATATTGATAAAAGACGGCCCAAAACCCAATAATTCAAGTGTGCGCCACAGATGGTGGTGTTCCACTCTGTCGAAAGCTTTTTCCTGGTCAATAGATATGAGACCGACATCAAGCCCTTGAGTTCTGAAAACAGTTAAAATATCTCTAATTAAAAAGACATTATCATGTATAGACCTGCCAGGCACACAGTAGGTCTGGTCCTGATGGACTACCTGCCCCATCACATCCCTCAGTCTGGTAGCCAAAGTTTTGGAGAAAATTTTAAGGTCCGTGCAAAGAAGACTCACTGGTCGCCAGTTTTTAATGTCCTGCAAGTCACCCTTCTTAGGCAGCAGGGTGATCACCGCCCTCCTGCAGCTTAGGGGCAAGAGACCATCAGTCAAGCTCTCATTGAGAACTGCCAGCAGATCCGAACCCACCTCTGTCCAAAAGGCCTTATAAAACTCCACCGGTAGACCATCAATACCAGGGGCAGTACCACCCTTCATGCCTTGTAAAGCAGCATGAAGCTCTTGCTCTCCCAGTGGTTGTTCCAGTTTGTCACTAGAGCAAGTAGAGATCTTCCGTAGTCCTTCATAAAATCCTGCTGCCAGTTCTCCATCGTCTATACGCTCACTCTCGTACAGCTCAGCATAAAAACGTACAGCCCGCTTACGGATCTCAGTGGGTTCAGTCAGCTCCTGTCCATCTTCAGCACGCAGGGAGTGCATAAACCGGCACTGACCATTCTTCCTTTCCAGACTGAAAAAAAATTTTGATGGGGCGTCCATCTGTGTTAGATTCTGGAACCGAGAGCGAACCAGAGCCCCCTGTGCCCTGACACCCAGGAGATCGCCAAGAGCATCCCTTTTAGATTTCAGAACCCGGGCATGATCCCGGTCTCCAGTGCAGTTCATCTGCCTTTGAATTTCTAAAATTTCACTTTCTAATTTTTTTATAGCCCGATTAATATGCTGCGAAACATTGAGAGTATACTGCTGGCAGAGCTGCTTAATTTCAACTTTCCCATAATCCCACCACCCTCGCAGATTATGGAAGAACTGTTTTTGGGTTCTAAAACCAGTCCAAAACACAGTAAAAGCTTTTTTAAAATTCATATCTGACAACAGGGAGGTGTTAAAATGCCAGTAAGCACTTTTAGGCTTAAGGTTTGCAATAAAAAACGAACACAAAACCAAACTGTGGTCTGAAAAATGGACCGGCGTAATCCCACACCCTTTAAATATATTAAGATGATGTTTAAAGCAGTAAAACCGATCTAGTCTGGCCAACGCCACATAACCGTCCCTCACATGGGCCCATGTATACTGTCGAACTTTATCGTTAAAAGCTCTCCACACGTCAAGCAAATCATGAGCAGACAATAGCTCTTTAAGAGCGCGCTGAGATGCAGCGTGAGGTTCGATGTGATTCCTGTCCGTATTATCATCCTCAGTGCAGTTAAAATCGCCCCCCATGATCAGATAATCATCACAATTAAGTGATTTTAAAGCTGTGTTAACAGTGTTAAGAAAAACCACCCTCTCAGCTCCAGAAGTGGGAGCATAAATATTAAAAATGGCAAATTTAAACCGCTCAAACTGAGCACGTACAAACATACACCTCCCTGCCATCACCTGCTCAACCTCACACAAGACCGGCAAGAAATGCTTAGCAAAAAGAACGGCCACCCCACCTCTGGTCGAGCTCATGTGGCTAAAATAAACCTCCCCTTCCCATTCCTTCTTCCAGTCGACTTCATTAGCCTCGTCACTGTGCGTCTCTTGGACAAGCACAATATCAATGCCCTTCTGTTTAATCAGTTCAAATAACAGAGCTCTTTTCTGTACGTCCCGCGCCCCATTCAGGTTTAGAGAGCCTATCTTAACTCTACTCATAAAAAGAGGAAGGTGGTCAAGGACAAGCAGCAGCAAAATAAAAAGCAGAAAATAACTATGAAGTTTCAAAACCATCATCTTTAAGAAGTTCTGTTCTCAATTTTTTAACCAGTTTTTTAAGTCTGTAGATTTCTTGTACCGTAAATTTATCTTCGCTATCCCCTCTCATAAAAGTCTGTACCGAGTCAATGAACAGTTTACGATCGGGAAAGTACTCTTCTACAACAACCCCCTTCATATTCTTGGTCTTATGCAGAAAAGACCGTATCTTGTTAAACGCATAGACACTTCTTCTACTCCTTTGACTCAAAGCTTCTGGTAGATCACCATCAGAGTCATCCAGAGCAGAACCAGTCACAGACCCAGAGTCCTCCACATCCTGTACTTTCCCCTTTTTAACACCTGCCTTAGCCCTCCTCATTTTCCTTTTTCCTGACTGCACTCTGAACACAGCCTCCTCGGATACAGAGTCTGTTTCCATAGCCTCCCCTTCCACAACTAAACTAGCAGCAGCTTTAGGTTCCTCACGTCCCTGATCTTTAGCCGTAACATCATCAGGCAACGCAGCACACCCGGAGACCACCAAACTACTGCCAGAACTAACGTCAGCATTTGTAACTGAGGTAGGGTTCTCCCCTGCACTAATAGTTCCGTGACCTGTCTTTTTTTTCCTTGGACTGCTTGGTCTAGCCTCAGTCCTACCCTCTGCTGTAGGCTCTGACCCAGTCCCAGCCCCAGCTTCTACAGTAGGCTCTGACCCAGTCCCAGATCCAGCCCCACCCTCTACGGTAGGCTCAGGCCCATTCCCAGACCCAGTCTCACCCTCAACGACAGGCTCAGGCCCATTCCCAGACCCAGTCTCACCCTCAACGACAGGCTCAGGCCCATTCCCAGACCCAGTCTCACCCTTAACGACAGGCTCAGGCCCAGGCTCAGCCCCATCCCCCGCAGTAGGCTCAGGCTCTTCTCTTGAGGGCTCAGACCCAGTCCCAGCACCTGCACCGGTCCCATCAGGAATAGGGCCAGATACCCTAGAGGAGCTTTCACCTGCCCCAAAGGGACATGAACGCCTTAAGTGCCCTTCCTGTCCACACCCAAAACATTTCATCGTGGCAGATGTTGCAAAAATAGTATAATCAAAGCCATCAATTCTGAATTTAAAAGTCACATTCAGTTCTTCAACACCATCCTTTAAGATCATGAACAGCTGGCGTCTGAAGCTGACAACGTGTCTCAGTAGAGGGCACTTAGAACTTATTGGGATCATTCTAATATCGGACACAATCTGTCCGAACCGGGCCAACTCTGCAGTCAGCGCCTCGTCTGTGATAAACGGTGGAAGGTTAGACAGAGTGATCTTTGTAGCAGGTCGTGTGAGGGGCAGCACAGGTGTAAATGTGCCCTGAATAACCACACCATTCTGGACCATAGTGTTAACCTTCTCAGGACTATCCAAAAAGATCACAATTGCACTGTTCATTTTAGCAGCAGACATCACACTTTCATGACCTATAACCTCCGCCACAGCCATGCTGCACTCATACACTGAACACCT
This sequence comes from Hoplias malabaricus, assembly GCF_029633855.1. NCBI lineage: Eukaryota > Metazoa > Chordata > Actinopteri > Characiformes > Erythrinidae > Hoplias > Hoplias malabaricus. Next base: position 84,495,199 of record NC_089820.1, on the reverse strand, counting down.
CACCTCGGGGGCTATTTTTATACTGTTTTTACGAGAAAGTCGAAAAAGACGAGCTTTCTCCGTCGCCGTCATGGCGACCGGCCAAAACGCCGGCATCGTCGCCACGCGCACCCCGCGCTAAACCCAAAAAACACACTGTAACAAACACGAACAATAACTAAACTAACAAACAACCAACAAAGACAGAAAAAGATAGAAAAGTTCAGAATTCGCTCACCAACAAACCGCCAAACTCACTCACACACCACTCGCTCACACACCTCCACTCACACTCGCGCATGCGCACAGAGAGAGAGAGAGAGAGAGAGAGAGAGAGAGAGAGAGAGAGAGAGACAGACAGAGAGAGAGAGAGAGAGGGAGTTAACACTGTGCATAAACACAGTTGGTGTTATTTGAAAATGCTTAAGAACAAAACAACAAACAGAACAACAAGTAAATAAAGGATAAAAAAGTAGAATCGAATATTATAAAGGGAACAAAAGGAAGGTTAAAGAAGAAAGAGGAGAAAAAAAGAGAAGAACAAAAGCCAATAAAGAGCTGAGGTGTTCGGGTGGAGACGTGATTATTGCCTTTCAGTCATTTCTCTCTCCTCCGTCTGCTCCTCTTTTCTCACATCAGCTTATATTTCACTGTCGTTTCTCTCTGGCGCGGGACGGGCATAATCAGACTCTCTCTTCCCTCTCTCTCTCTCTCATCTCTCCTGCCTGTAATTTCCTGTCCTCTATAGCGTCCCCCCATCAGCAGGTATAGACACATATGACACCAGACAGCATTAATGAAAAACAGACAGAGAGGGAGAGAGACCATCTCTACTGCTCTACTTTCATCTCTCTCTCTCTCTCTCTCTCTCTCTCTCTCTCTCTCTCTCCCTCTCTGTGTTCTTATTGCCCCTCTCTTTATCTCTCACAGTGGTGCTCTCTCTCTGATTGATATTCACCCCATTCTCTCTCTTTCTCTCTATCCACTTTTCTATCACTTTTTGTCTAAATTCAGTTTCACTCTCTCTCTCTCTCTCTCTCTCTCTCTCTCTCTCTCTCTCACACACACACACACACACACACTTTCTCCCTCTTTTTCTCTGGTTTGTGGATTCCATTGTTGCTGTATATCTAGTGTAAAATCTGGGGCAGTGTGGGATGTGTGTGTGTGTGTGTGTGTGTGTGTGTATGTGTGTGTATCTTTTGTAGGCTGTTGGTTGTGAAGTGTGTAAAGAGTGTTTTTCTAGAGCCCTGTGGTTCTAGAACTATTTTCTTGGTCAAACATTTGATGTAAATGTCAGGCTGATGTCTGAAGTGTGGTGTGGGAGGGATGTGGGGAGGTTGAAGACAAACACACACTGCACGGAGAAATAAGAGCACAAAGAGAGAAGCAAGAGAACAGAGTGAAAACAGCTAAAACCAGAGCTTCTGCTCCTCGCTCCTCACTGCTGTGCACTCGGAGTCGGGGTGAACAGAGAGCGGCTCATTATCATTTAAAGGAACAGGCGCTGAAAGTGGGCGTTCTGAACAGGTTTAAGCAGCGAGGAGATGCTGCTGTGGGGTTTGACCCTTGTGGTGTTTTGACCAGGTCAAAAACAAGGCACAGTCTTTACAGTCACTGTATTCACATGGCCTGACTCCCCAGAGACACTGACCACACACAGAGCCACACTGACCAGGTACAGACTCAGCGCCCACAGCCTGGCCGTACAGACCGACCTCTACAGACGGACCTGACTCCCCAGAGACACTGACCACACACACAGAGCCACACTGACCAGGTACAGACTCAGCGCCCACAGCCTGGCCGTACAGACCGGCCTCTACAGACGGGCCTGACTCCCCAGAGACACTGACCACACACAGAGCCACACTGACCAGGTACAGACTCAGCGCCCACAGACTGGCCGTACAGACCGGCCTCTACAGACGGACCTGACTCCCCAGAGACACTGACCACACACAGAGCCACACTGACCAGGTACAGACTCAGCGCCCACAGACTGGCCGTACAGACCGGCCTCTACAGACGGGCCTGACTCCCCAGAGACACTGACCACACACAGAGCCACACTGACCAGGTACAGACTCAACACCCACAGCCTGGCCGTACAGACCGGCCTCTACAGACCGACCTGACTCCCCAGAGACACTGACCACACACACAGAGCCACACTGACCAGGTACAGACTCAGCACCCACAGCCTGGCCGTACAGACCGGCCTCTACAGACGGACCTGGCTCCCCAGAGACACTGACCACACACACAGAGCCACACTGACCAGGTACAGACTCAGCACCCACAGCCTGGCCGTACAGACCGGCCTCTACAGACGGACCTGACTCCCTAGAGACACTGACCACACACACAGAGCCACACTGACCAGGTACAGACTCAGCACCCACAGACTGGCCATACAGACCGGCCTCTACAGACGGACCTGACTCCCCAGAGACACTGACCACACACACAGAGCCACACTGACCAGGTACAGACTCAGCGCCCACAGACTGGCCGTACAGACCTGCCTCTACAGACCGACCTGACTCCCCAGAGACACTGACCACACACAGAGCCACACTGACCAGGTACAGACTCAACACCCACAGCCTGGCCGTACAGACCGGCCTCTACAGACCGACCTGACTCCCCAGAGACACTGACCACACACACAGAGCCACACTGACCAGGTACAGACTCAGCACCCACAGCCTGGCCGTACAGACCGGCCTCTACAGACGGACCTGGCTCCCCAGAGACACTGACCACACACACAGAGCCACACTGACCAGGTACAGACTCAGCACCCACAGCCTGGCCGTACAGACCGGCCTCTACAGACGGACCTGACTCCCTAGAGACACTGACCACACACACAGAGCCACACTGACCAGGTACAGACTCAGCACCCACAGACTGGCCATACAGACCGGCCTCTACAGACGGACCTGACTCCCCAGAGACACTGACCACACACACAGAGCCACACTGACCAGGTACAGACTCAGCGCCCACAGACTGGCCGTACAGACCTGCCTCTACAGACCGACCTGACTCCCCAGAGACACTGACCACACACAGAGCCACACTGACCAGGTACAGACTCAGCACCCACAGCCTGGCCGTACAGACCGGCCTCTACAGACCGACCTGACTCCCCAGAGACACTGACCACACACACAGAGCCACACTGACCAGGTACAGACTCAGCGCCCACAGACTGGCCGTACAGACCTGCCTCTACAGACCGACCTGACTCCCCAGAGACACTGACCACACACAGAGCCACACTGACCAGGTACAGACTCAGCACCCACAGCCTGGCCGTACAGACCGGCCTCTACAGACCGACCTGACTCCCCAGAGACACTGACCACACACACAGAGCCACACTGACCAGGTACAGACTCAGCGCCCACAGACTGGCCGTACAGACTGGCCTCTACAGACCGACCTGACTCCCCAGAGAGGAGAGACATTGCCAGCAGTGCCACAGCTCATATGTCCCAGAGCTGTCATGTTCCTTGATGTTTGCTGTTCTTTTAGACTGCTGTTTTATCATTATTATTATTATTATTATTACTTTATTTTTAAATAATCAATACTGTTGTATTAACGCTTTGGCAATACTGTATCTAAATATGGTCACGCCAATAAAGCTGCTTATTGAATTGAAATTTTCTTGAATTGCGAGAGAGAGAGAGAGAGAGAGAGAGAGAGAGAGAGAGAGAGAGAGAGAGAGAACACATTGCTGCCAGTAGCTCATCTAATGAGACACCTTGTTATTGGCCAGAGTGAAGACCTTAACATTTAGACCACAGACAAGATCTTAACACACACACACACACACACACACACACACACAGATGGGAGGAGTTACAGTGTCTGGAAATTCAAAGAGTGCCTGCAGGTGATTTTTGCTAAAAACCTGAGGGCTCTCTCTCTCTCTCTCTCTCTCTCTCTCTCTCTTAGTGTGTGTGTCCTGTGGTGATGGTCAGACTTTTCCTGTGGAGGAACAACCTGTCCTCTGTCCTCCTTCTCCTCCTGGACCCAACAAAACAAACACAGGAGCCGGAGCGCTAACCTCTGCTAGCCTAACATTACAGGACCTGACTGAGACCCCCTTCTCTCTCTGTCCTGCTGTGCTGGTGATGTAGGGCAGGCCTCTGTGTGTTTCTGTGAGGTGTGATTAAACAGATGGGTTAGGTTTGTGTGTGTGTGTGTGTGTGTGTGTGTGCGTGTGTGTGAGTGATGATTCCCCAGGTGCTCAGTGTGTGTTCTCTGTTCTATTGTTTAGCTCTGTTAATAAGTCCATTTCTGCATGGTGCCACACACACACACACACACAGTCTATAATTGCTACACTGTTTAGAGGCTGGTCCAGTTGTTGGACAATGGCGAGTTTGATGCCACCAACAGTGGATGATACACATCCTTAAGGCCAATGCTAGGCATGTGTGTGTGTGTGTGTGTGTGTGTGTGTGTGTATGTGTATGACCTGCAAACCTCCCTCCCCACTCCAGCTCAGACCCAGATTCAGAAGACCAGCACTTCCAGCCCAAATCAATCATCAACTACGCTCAAGCCCCAAAAAGAATCCTATACAGCAGCTGATGCAGCCCCAGGACACAGCCCGACTCACCACAAACACCAGAGGCAGCCCAAAACCCACCTGCTGTCTAGGCTTTTACTACAAAACGTCTGCAAACCAGAGGACTGACCTCAGATCAGACTGGCCACAGGACCTGAGAGAGAACAGACGGTAGAAGAGATGCAAATGGAGAGTGGGGAGATTATAATCCAGTATGATTACAGGAGGTGTGCCTGTTTTCCAGGAGAATCGGGGAGGTGCAGAAGGAGAAGTTTAGACAAACACAGTACACCCCCCCCCTGTTTTAACACATACATAAAAGACATGAGTGCTATGAGCAAACAGCACCAAAGGCTGAGCTCAGCCAGGCCCAGACGTTATTGTGCTCCATCCACTGTCAGATCAAAACACACACTTCACACAGAGAGAGAGCGGAGCAGCTCCACCAGCCTCCAGCCGCACACACAGCCTCCATCTTTAATGAAGCAAAGGCTGGGGTTAAAACCTGATGTAAAGATGTGTATTCATGAAAGACGGTCATGGTAGACCCTCTCCTGAAGACGCCCTGCCGGAGGGTGGATGAGTTTAACCCCTAAACTCAAATGTGATAGCTGACCTGTGGCGTTCTTAGAACAGTCTAACATCCATTAAGATCCATTGTGTGTGTAGGGCGCCCCCACTGGACTGGGTGTGCAAGTGGAAGGACAAGGGCGTCTATGCATTTACCACTCATTTATGAAATGGCATAATAATTGATTAATAAAATATAATAATAATAATCATTTCAATGGAAGTTCAACATAAAAATGTGAGTGTAGATACAATGCTCTAACTCTCTCCTTTATCCCTTTACACTTCTGTTTGTTTCTCTCTCTCTCTCTCTCTCTCTCTCTCTCTCTCTCTCTCTCTCTCTCTCTCTCTCTCTCTCTCTCAGATTATTCACAAAGCCCCTCTTGAGATCAATGGCTGTTGAATCTCAGAGAGTCAGAGCTGGCTTTGGCCCAAAGACTGAGAGACTGAAGCCCAGCTTTAATAAACACAGCCCCCAGGTCTGATCTGCCCCAAAGGAACAGATAATACTTTCTTACACACTCACACAGCCTGCTTTGTTCTGTCCTTCCACAAAAACACACATATCATCTGACACACGGCCGACTCAAACCCCTGATCCACACAAGCCCCGAGGTCCAATACATCCCGCCATACAATGACACATGCCCCATACAATGCCCCAAAGTCTCAACTCCAACAAAGAAGGCTGGACTTTTCTGCCCCAGATGAGTAGCACTCTGTTGTGTAGTGTCCCTCAAAGACCAACGGTGGACTATTAGTCTGATCTACACAACCTTAGAGGCTGACAAGCTTCTATACAACAAGCCCATGTATGTTCAGGTGAGAATGTCCAAGAAAGTAATGCCCCAAAGGGATATCACAGTGTCTTAACTGCAAACAATGTGAGTGACATCGTAAATAAAGGGAACACTCCCATTATACTGGAGAGAGGTGACTTCACTGGCCATAGGTGTCAGCCAGCAAGGAGACACAGCCATTTTCTCATGCTCCAAGTGGACACTCTACCATTTTGCCTGATACCTAGCTGTTTTCTGATTGGTCAGATTTGAGGCACAGCCTGAAAGCTTGTGCTGTGGACAGGCTAAAGGCTTTGCATTTAAGACATGGTATATTAGTTTTCCTACAAAAAGTCTCCTATAACTCAAGGACGATGAGTGTGGTCTACCCTGCCCTTTAGGCTTAATAGCTAATGCCCAAAAGGAATGATCATTGTTTTACAAGCTACAAATGCTTCACATTTACAATTGAAAAAAAGAAAAGGCATGGCACTAATCTGAGTTACTACTGAACTGCCCTGTAGGTGTAATACCTTCATACATAATGCCCCAAAGTACAATTAAATAGATCTCATCTACACAAAACCTAGAATGATGACCATATACCTGATCTACACTGCCCTAGATGTTTTATAGGTCTTCTTTCATACCCGTGATTATGCCTCAAAGGAATAGTACATCCAATCAGCTCAAGTCTCCTATGGCTCTAAAAACAAAAACAGAACATTAGTCTGATCTACACTGCCCTAGATGTTTCTAAAGGCATGTGATGCCCCAAAGGAATTATATAAATATACACACCCAGAAACAGGGTATCAGGTATAAATAAGGCCATATCTTGTGTGATATAAAGACTTAATAGCTTCTAATGCCCCAAAGGAATCAGAATCATAGAGACATGATCTGATCTAGACTGAAGCCCTAGAGGTCCCTACAGGTATGCCCCCCAAAATATATATATTCAGATTTTAAATTTTATTTATTTAGTTATTTTTTTTATTTCCTATGAAAGTGAGTGAAAGTTTTCTCCTGTCCTAAACACAAAAGGCTACATTTTAGTCTGATCTACACTGCCCTAGAGGTTGAATCGCTTCTGCAAAGGAAGTCCAACAATGTAACGCCCCAAAGGAATCATAGTTCTTACATATAGAGGGCTAAAGTCTCTTATAGCCCTAAGAACAAAGGCCAGACATCAGTCTGATCTTCAATTTCTGAAAGGTCTAATAGCTTCTGCAGAGAATGTCCAAGCATGAAATGCCCCAAAGGCAATCTTACAGCACAAGAACATAGCCTTATTGGCCCCGGGTGGATAAAACCACACACACAAAAAAAAAACACATGATACATGTCTGCATGGAGCACAAGTCTGGTACAGCTGGGTCAGTATACATCTGTGTGTGAGTGTGTGTGTGTGTGTGTGTTCACTGGCAATTAACTTCTACATTCATTTGTCATGATATAATAGTGTATAAACTAATTAAAGGGCTAATATCAGTGGGTTATTGCAATAACCGTGAACTGTGTAGTCTTTAATGTAAAGAACAAGCAGCTATAGGCCAGTGGAGTAATTAATTAATTAATCAAGCATCACTTTAATTACAGCTAATGCATCAGCCTTTAACTTTACACAGTGAGAGTGTGTAAACAGGTGTTGGTTCCCATGTTGTGTTATATACCTCTCTCTCTCTCACACACACACACACACACACACACACATGAAAAAGGGCTATTAAGAGGATCGTGGTGAGTGTCCTTGTGATGTCAGCGCTGTTACATTAGTACAGAACAAACCACCCCTCATACACACACACACACACACACACACACACACACACACACACACAAACATATATAACAGAAAAGACCAGCACTCTTCTCTACACTCCCCTCTTCCATTTTCTGCAGCACCTTTCCATCGCTGACAATTTAAGTGCTTCAAGCATCAGCATCCCTCTCCCAAACTCGCCATCAAGCACACGCACACACACACACACACACACGTCTCCAGAGAAGGGAACAAAAGCAGTCGAGGAGATTGACGAGCTGCTGTGACAGAAGACAAACAGCTCAACGAGGAAAAAGTCAAAGGCAAAACTGAGCCCACACTTAGCCCTCGGCTCTGAAAAGCTATCATCAGAACAACGCCCCCACCCCCAGAGTAATCTGTCGCCTAAAGCCCCCTCCAGAACAATCATCTGCAGCAAGAAATAAATAAGTGGTACGTTTCCTTGTTTCCATATTCACTCTCTCAGTGGGCTGACCGGGGGACTGTCCACCGATATTCAGCTCAAGTCCTCTCGTCCAGGGAGAAGCCCGGGGTGTCACTGAGACGTGGGCGTGAAGCCCCACTCTTGTGTATACCCTAAACAAGTCACTGAGGGGGAGATATATCATCACACACACACATCCAGTGTTGGTTATCTACGGGAATCTGTGAGTTGTTTTGATAATAGTGGTTGGGCAATGATCCCGCAGAGCCTTTAAATTGGGGTGAAAGTGTACAAGTGTTTATTCAGTACACAGGGCTTATTATGTAAGGGTTAAAGCCACTGTCCCCTCGTGATCATACCCCACTCCTGACTTTTAGTGGGTGGGGTTAAATCTGCCTCAGAACCAATCAGACTTAGCGTTACTTGATAAAGCAGTACTTCGGATCACTCGGGCAGAGCAGCGCTAGTCACCTTTCAGCTCTTATCCACTGCAGGGGCGTCCAAACTCGGGTTAGCTCCAGAGGGTTTGTCGTTGGCGGTATCTTTCTGCTACGTGTGCTGCACTGTTTATGTTGCCATGGTGACACCACTGTCAATCATCCTGTGATTTGATTCGTCCTAGCAGCTCAGAGTAGCAGTATGTAGGAGGGTGTAGGAGTGTTTAAACCTTACTGAATGCTATGGAAATTAACCCAAAAATGTAGATTACCCTTGATAAGCTTTAGCCAGATTCCATTTACACTCTTCACTACAACGTATCCTCAGTGACCAGATCACACACATCACTTCTCTTTCTCCTGCTGGAGCTCACCAGTGCGTTATGCACTACCAAATATGTGTAGACAAAGCTCTGTTTGGCGACTGCTATCATTTAGTCAGTAGTAGTCAGTAGTGCTGCTACTGTCCTGTAACTGGAAGCCTCTCTACAGAGAAGTGCAGTCAGGAGTTAAGTGCCTTATTCCAGGGCACTTCAGCTGTGGATGTTGAGGGAGAAGGAATCACTGTTCCTTTCAGTTTCCCCTCCCCCATTTCCAATGGAAACATAGTGGTTTCCTTAACCCTTAGATTTATGACTAATTCACTAAGAAAAGCTCAAATTAACACAGAAAAGTACCACCTTAAATACATACTGCAGGGTTTCCTCACCTCCTGTCAACATACGTTTATTTAACAGCAGCTCATTAATTATTAATGATTAAAGACTATTTTAGGCAGCATTTTAAGCGAGTGTTTTTCTTTATTGGATTTTTGTGTGATCTCATAAATAACAATCAATTTAATCCATTTTTTTTAGCTTAGTTTCCATTTTTTGATACTGAAACACAAAAAACCCCAACAAAATTGTAGTTTTGTAAATAATAATAATAATAATCTGTGAGGAGTTGGTGTGTTCTCCCTGTGTCTGTGTGGGTTTCCTCCGGGTGACTGTCTGTGAAGAGTGTGGTGTGTTCTCTCTGTGTCTGTGTGGGTTTCCTCTGGGTGACTGTCTGTGAGGAGTGTGGTGTGTTCTCCCTGTGTCTGTGTGGGTTTCCTCCGGGTGACTGTCTGTGAGGAGTGTGGTGTGTTCTCCCTGTGTCTGCGTGGGTTTCCTCCGGGTGCTCCGGTTTCCTCCCACAGTCCAAAAACACACGTTGGTAGGTGGATTGGCGACTCAAAAGTGTCCGTAGGTGTGAGTGTGTGAGTGAATGTGTGTGTGTGTTGCGCTGTGAAGGACTGGTGCCCCCTCCAGGGTGTATTTCTGCCTTGCGCCCAATGATTCCAGGTAGGCTCTGGACCCACCGCGACCCTGAACTGGATAAGGGTTACAGATAATGAATGAATGAATGAATGAATAATAATAATACATAAAACTTATGATTTCAGGCCATATTTATATAACATCATCCCTACTCAAGGATTTGCACTGGATTTGTGACCTCACAAATCACAGTGAATTCAAAGCTCACAGCTTTCTGCAGTTCAGTGCTCACGTGTGGACTGTGTGGAATACAAATGACATAAGACGGTATAATTACAAAAAACTATGCAGCATTTCAAGCCATTTTCACACCAAGGCTTCCCTCCACCTCGGGCCAATCAGGCCAAAGCCCAGAGACCATCACAGCTCTAAACCACCTGCAGCCCCCTCAGGTAAACACACTGTAAACCCTTCAGCCTCGTGACTCGTCCTGGTGGGAATAGCACAGGATGAAACGTAGGTGGAGGTGTGGACTTGAAGGAGCAGAGCCCTTCAGCCGGAAAACACCTTCTCCTTCCAGGCTGACCTCAGAGAGAGAGAGAGAAAGATGGGAGGAAGAGACTAACTCCTGAGATAGGCTGTCTGTCCCTGAGGACCTGGCCTTTCTTCAGACAGGACATTCAGGTGACCGCAGCGCTGAGGAAAGACATCTATTTTCAGCACCATCTCCACACACCTCTGCCTCATGCACACACACACTCTCACTCACACTGTCACTCACACACGCTTACTTCTGTCCTTGGTTATTGTAACTGTTGTCGTATGAGTCGTACCCTTGGTCATCGTAGGCCGTTCCATATCCGTCGTCGTATTCCTGCAGAGAGACAATCAGAAGAGTCATCATTAGGAGGGGGGTTACGATTAACATTTCTACTCCATTCATTAATTCCCTCTCAGAGTTCACACAGCAGACCCTGGGTGCTGTAAACAACATACACACTAAGGTTGGAATTTGGAAGTCTGGAACTTGGTTATTGTGTGGAATAACCTCATTATTTCAATTTCTGGCCCGAGTTCATGTTCCCTGTCAGCTCTCAGGTGTGAGCTTTTTCCATGGCTGAGCAAATGGAAACTCACAGTGCCTTCTGAAAGCAGTGGATTGATCAATGGTGCTCACTAAAGAGTGTTTTTCAGAAACAGTTCAGACTCTGAGAGAATTAGTGCCTTAATGCGTTTCAACACTTTTGTCTTATTCAGGGTTGTCTTTCAACACACACCCAATGCACTGATGGAGGAGTATACACACCATGTCTGGACATCAGTGCATGTATTTAGTGCATTTCAATGGGAACATGCAGTGTGTGGAGGAAGTGTGTAGGTATTTACCCTCAGACTACATTCACACTGTTTTGACAGATGATTTTTATTCAGTTTAAGTCTCTGACTTTTCACTAAAATGCATTTCAGCTTTAGCCTCGTTTTAATCATTTAATTGCTGTTGGTTTTAGTTGATGGAAATTAAATGTGGAGGTACTGTTTATACTCTTAATTACTAACAGCTTAAAAGTTATGTTACATTTAAAAACAGGTTAAAAAACAGGTTAAAAAAATTCTCAAAAAAAAAAAATATGGCTCTTACAAATTAAACATTTGCAGAAGACTCTTACGAATTAAAACCGAGTTGACTCCGAGAGTTTCAACTTGATACCAGTAACTCCCAGATACTCAAAGGATTGATTCTTTGGGAGTCGACTCCTCTTCATTATTTTGCCCGGCTGCTTTCCTTTGCCCTGACAACAGCGAATATTCTGAGCATTTTGCTGCATTTAATTCTTTGTGATTCACGGACAAGTGCAAAGCATTTTGTCACCGTTCTCATTTACGAATAATCATTTTAATAGAGTTTGTAATAATGCTGGGGGTGTAGGAGTGGTCAAGGAGCAAGGGGACTTTAATAACAAAAAACAAAAGGTAACTAGACAGAGGTAAGCTAACACCAAACAAAGCTAAACACTAAACATCAAACAAATCTAAACATCAAACAAAGCTAAGCTTCTAAACATCAAACAAAGTTAAACACTAAACATCAAACAAAGCTAAGCATTAGACAAGAACTATACAGAACAAAGGGGTGAAACACAGAACAATGCTAAGGACCAGTGACAGCAAACATACACACAATGGCCCGTTTGGCTGTTTCTGTACCCGTTTGGAAGCTGTTTTGATGGCTCGGGTTTTCCTGTTTACTCGTTTCCATTGTTATTTCTATATTTATATCTGTTTTTATAACCTACTAACCATCCATAGATCTATCTTTTAGATTGTCTCCGCAGGAATATTCATTACAGAGGCACTAAAACTGCCACCGGACACTGGAGTAACGTTCTTGGTGTAAGTTACTAAAATCCACTAAAAGCGGTAAGTACCTGCAATTCCATGGCTACTACTGGCTGTTTTGCCTGCTCAGAGTGTGGCATGTTTAGTTTAACCCCCTTTTCCACCTCTAGCGATAAAGATAGTGGTTGTATTTGCACTAAGTGTCAGCTAGTTAGCTCTCTGGTGGATAAAGTGGACCAGTTAGAAGTGCGCATCCGGAGCTTATTATTGTTGAGGGATAAACAGCGAGATTCAGTGTTAGCAACTCCGGGTGCCTTAGGGAGAGTTAGCACCCCCACGACTCCGGCGTTAGAGCCCTCACAGCGGGGTGAATGGGTGACGTCTCGGCGTCATAGCCGGAAAGCTAAGGCTGATGCTAACGCTGAGGCCAAAGCTAGCCCACCGGGACACCACGCTCCTCCGATTCGCGTGTCAAACAGGTTTGCCCTGCTCAGCGAAGCACCCGCTGAGGAGCCTGTTAAGAGTGCTCTGGTTATAGGAGACTCTATTGTTCGACACGTGAAATTAGCTACTCCTATCGGGAGCCAGAGCGCCGGATATTAGTGGCAACCTTAGACTGTTAGCTAATAGGAGACATTCGAGGGTAGTCATTCATGTAGGGGCCAATGATATTCGTCTGCGGCAGTCTGAGGTAACTAAGGGTAATATTACAGAAGTGATTAAACTGGCCCAGACGATGTCCGATGCCGTAATCTGCTCTGGCCCCATACCAATGCGGCATGGCGACGAAGCTTACAGCAGACTTTGGGCGTTAAACTGCTGGATGTCCAAGTGGTGTTCCGAAAATCAAGTGGGCTTTATAGACAATTGGTTACATTTTGAGGGCAAGCCTGGTCTTATAGGTAGGGATGGTATCCACCCCACGCGGGAGGGTGCTGCCTTACTTTCTTGCAGCATAGCACATAGTCTCTTAGTTAGTCAGCAGAGTAGTGTAGATAGCTGCTGACAATCCAGAGCCGGGACCAGGCCGCAGACAGACAGGCTAAACCGACCGTCTGCGAACTGTCTTGAGGCGTCACCCAGGTTCAACTGTATTGAGACTGTGTCTTTCCCCCGAACTAAATGTAAAAGTAGAAAAACAAAATCAGCCTGTTTCAGCAACCTAATCAATATTAAATCATACACAACACCTAGCAGCAACACCTCAGAACTAAAATTTGGGTTACTCAACATAAGATCACTAAACTCAAAAGCACTCATCGTAAATGATATTATAAGTGATCATAAATTCAATGTTTTTTGTCTCACGGAAACGTGGGTTAGACCAAATGAATATTTAGCACTAAATGAAGCCACCCCCCTAGGCTATAATTATGCACATAGCCCAAGAATATCAGGCAAAGGAGGTGGAGTATGTGTAATTTACCAAAATACCCTAGAAATTAGTCTTAAACAATGTGACACCTTCTCTTCTTTTGAGGTTCTCTCCACTATTATTACAAATCTGGTCACAAAAAAGGACGCATTTTTATTATGCAACATTTACAGACTACCAGGGCCTTACTTAGAATTTCTGAAAGAATTCAGCGATTTTGCTACAAACCTAGCGGTGTGCAATCATAAAGTTATAATTGTAGGAGATTTCAATATCCATTTTGAGAAGGAAAGTGACCCACTAAAAAAGGCATTTACCTCAATCTTAGACTCTATTGGTATTACTCAAAATGTAACAGGGCCTACACACTACTGCAGCCACACTTTAGACTTAGTTCTGACACTAGGTCTTAACATTGACAAAATTAATATCCTACCGCAATCCTCAGCAATCTCCGATCATTACTTAATTTCATATGAGCTACGTTTTAGCCATAATATATGTAAGAACCCTCGCTATTCTACAAGGCGTATAATAAAACCATCTACCGCCCTACAATTTATAGAAAACCTACCAGAACTATCGACCCCAGTTCCAACTCCATCAGACCCAATGGACCTAGATGTACTAACTGATTACCTAGAAAATACCTGTCGATCTACTTTAGAAAAGGTAGCACCACTTAAACATAAAAGTATAAGACAGAAAAAGCTCGCACCATGGTATAATGATAAGACCCGTACTTTAAAACAAACATTACGAAAACTAGAGCGGAAATGGCGTTCAACCAAGCTTGAAGTGTTCCATTCTGCCTGGAAGGACAGCCTTATAGAGTATAGAAATGCCCTCACTAAAGCTTGCTCAGCATATCTGGCCTCGCTGATCTCCCATAATAAAAATAATCCGAGAGCACTGTTTAGTGTGTTTTCTAGAATTACAAAAAATCAAGCAGGTTCTGAACAACTAATTCCAGCAACTCTCACCAGTAAAGATTTTATGGACTTTTTTAATAATAAAATTGAGAATATTAGACAACAAACTCAAGCCACAGGATCAAGTCCATCCTGGCTGCCACCCGATGTGAATGATATAAAACATAATATAACTGTAAAAGAAAGACTTGAAACCTTTTACCCACTCCCACAATTAGAACTAGAGAAGATTATCACCTCCGCAAACTGTACAACTTGCACACTTGATGCAATTCCCACAAAATTGCTCAAAGAAGTACTACCAGCTATTATTGATCCTCTTTTAACTATAGTAAACTCATCGCTTAGTCTGGGCCATGTACCCAAAGCTTTTAAACTAGCAGTTATTAAACCTATGATCAAGAAACCAAATCTTGATGCTAGTACATTGTCTAATTACAGGCCTATTTCTAATTTGCCATTTCTGTCCAAGATCTTAGAAAGAGCTGTGGCCCAACAACTTAGTTCATATCTACATAAGAATCATATATATGAAAAATTCCAATCTGGATTCAGGCAACATCATAGCACAGAGACAGCTCTAGTCAAGATAACAAATGATCTTCATCTTGCCTCTGATCAAGGCCACGTATCCCTGTTGGTGCTTCTTGAGCTAAGCGCAGCCTTCGATACAATAGACCACAATATTCTCATAGAAAGGTTAGAAAACATGGTTGGAATCACAGGGACAGCCCTATTATGGTTCAAATCTTACTTAACGGAACGTTATCAATACGTAAAAGTAAACAATCTAAATTCAAATTATTCTAAAGTAAGATTTGGAATTCCACAAGGCTCTATTTTAGGACCATTATTATTTACATTATACATGTTACCGCTAGGCACAGTTATAAGAAACCATGACATTAACTTTCACTGTTACGCAGACGACACACAATTGTATATTTCAGCCAAGCCCGATGACAAACACAGATTAAAGAAAATAACATAATAAATACACAGGACTGTGTAAAAGACGTGAAAGGCTGGATGTTGCGTAACTTCCTCCTTCTAAACAGCAACAAAACAGAGGTCCTGCTTTTGGGTCCAAAAGTGGCAATAAATAAATTATCAGATTTAATTTTAAATCTAGCTGACTTTCCAGTTAAACCTGGTTCAGCAGCAAAAAATCTTGGTGTCATAATTGACCCGGATTTATCATTTGATCAACACATAGGTAGTATCACTAGGACAGCTTTTTTACATCTTCGCAATATTGCTAAGATTAGAAATGCCTTATCCCTCCAGGACGCAGAAACATTAGTACATGCCTTTATTACTTCAAGGCTTGACTACTGTAACGCACTACTGTCAGGATGCACCAGCAGCAATTTAAGAAAACTTCAACTAGTTCAAAATGCTGCAGCTAGGGTCCTCACTAAAACTAGAAAATTTGAACATATCAGCCCAGTTTTATCATCACTTCATTGGCTGCCTGTTAAATTCCGCATTGACTACAAAATTTTGTTATTAACATATAAAGCTCTACATGGGCTTGCTCCTGAATATCTTCAAGATACAATTTCCTATTATGAGTCTCCACGTTCACTCAGATCACAGAATACTGGATTTTTAATTGTTCCCAGAATTCAGAAGGCCTCAGCTGGGGGAAGAGCCTTTTCTTATAAAGCCCCCAGACTCTGGAATGATCTTCCAGAAAATGTTCGGGACTCAGACACAGTCGCAATCTTCAAATCTAGGCTAAAAACACATTTGTTTAGTTTATCTTTTGGTAGCTAATGCTCCCCCATAGATAAAGGCGGCAGATCTGGGGGGTCCATGGACACAGGGAATTATAGTATACTGAGACGCTGGTGCTGTCGTCCCGCCGCTTCTCGCGATCACTCAGGTTTGTTGACGGTGGAGCGGAGGGATGCCAGTGTTTCAGGATGCTCCCGTGTCTGTGTGTCCTCCCGGTTCTCTCCTTTTAGTTAAAGCTGTCATAGTCAGATCTGCCGGAGTCATTAGCCACACTCTGGAAATTTTCATATTTTCTACTTTACAAACACAAAACAATTCAAAACTAATTCCATCCCTTTACATCTTTCCGAGTAAACGACTGCCCACCTGTCTGTCTGGACACTGATGGATGACTGTCGAGACCCTCCTCCACGCTTCAGACCAGCTGCCCACGCTCCAGCAACCACCAAGTGCCTTGAAGCTGTCCCTACACTGAAGTTCTCATGGACTACTAACTATCATCACCAGTAGATTGATGAGGATGGGTCACCCCTTGTGAGCCTTGGTTCCTTCCAAGCTTTCTTCCTCAGCTGGGGGAGTTTTTCCTTGCCACTGTCGCCCCTGGCTTGCTCACTTGAGGGTTTACATTTGTTTTTACATTTCATGTCAAATCTTTGTCTTACTGGAATTCTGTGAAGCTGCTTTGTGACAACATCAGTTGTGAAAAGCGCTATATAAATAAATTTGATTTGATTTGATTTGGCCCACAAACAGGAACCACTGACAAGGACTGTATAAAGACAACACAAACAAGAAACACCTGGGCACTAATTAAGACACGTGACACTAGAAACACAAGGGAAGGGTATCACATGACCAGGGTACAAACAGGAAGCAGACACTAGACAGGGGGGAACAGTCACATGACAAGGGGAGCACAAACAAGAAACAATACAGAACACAAAACTGACTATCCACAAGCATGAGCCTGCGGGGGGTCTCTAGCAAAGAGGATAGTGGACTGACACAATTAGCTTCGGTTTAAAGGTGAAAATAGACATGCTCCTGACTTTAAAGTGTTTTAAACCAGCCGTAACAATACTACCACCTTCTTTTTTCAAAATTCACTGTCCATTCCCTCAGCTCCACTGGCCACACAGGAGCTCTTTGTAGTTCTACAATTACAGACTGGAGTCCATCTCTTGCTTTACACTTCCACTCTGTTCTTCAATGGTCAGAACCTCCACAGAGCCGGTATGATTCGGGTGGTGGGTCATTCTCAGCACTGCAGTGGTGGTGTGATGCATTAATACGAATGGATCAGACACAGCACCTGCACCTAGAGATTTAAACATCATGTCCCAACCAAAAGTCTCCACTATCCACTGTAGTGGTCCTGACCTCTGAAGAACAGGGAGCACAGAACAGATGGACTACTCTGTTATGGCTGATTGCTGTGTAGGATCACTAACAAACGGTCATCAGACCGCCTGCCCGTATCCCCATCTCCATGTAAATAGAAGTGGAGGCCATGGGTGGAGTAAAAAAGGTGCAAGTTTACAACAAATGTAGCTGAAAATAATTGAGAAAGTATGAGGTCTGAAGTGGGCAGAGCATTCAGAGGAGTCAGGTCCAAGCAGCTGCAACAACACACACACAGTCTCAACACACTCTCCATAGAGAGGTTAATCTCCTCTGCTGAACCCCATCACATATTAATACTCAATTTGCCGAGGAGAACAGCAGTGTGGAGGAGTGCAGAGGCGAGAATGAATGTCACTCTGTATATCACAGATTAGATATTAACTCCAGAGACATCATTTGCATCATGTAGAACCACAGACATTTCCGTTACTGCCAGCTGTAACAACAGATCAGTGTGCACTGTAAATACCACCAACCTAAATATGACTTCACGAGGCAACAAGAAATAACGGCTTCAACAGCCAAAGGATTGTAGGAGTGAGGCTGGGACTGAAAGGCTACTGGGTTCGTACCCTGGGTTCTTACAGGGGGACAGAAAAGGACTGGGATTCTCCTTGGAAGTACCTTAAGAATCAATTCGTTCGGGAGTTGATTCCTGTTCACTAGCTGTGCACAGGAGAATGCAAACTGCCAAGGTCCATCACATCAGCTGACAGATGCTCTTACTAGGGTTATGCAAGCAAGGAAATGGGGGGCGTGGGCTGTTCCAACAAATCAAAGGGTGGGAATTACCTAGGGACAGAACCAGCGATTTCCTGGAGACAGGGCCAATGCTTGACTCTGCAGTCTGCTTCTTACTGTGTACTCCCCAGCCTTGTGGAGCAGTAAAAACACTCTCGGTCTTAGTGCTTCTCTTGTCCTCTCATCTCTGTTCTCCTAAAGCTAACTAAGACATCAAAGCTAAGCTGCTCTTGGGCTAATGTAGGATAAACGCTCCTTATGTTCCTCTAAAGACTCTGACCCAACACAACTGTTCTCCTCCCTCTCTCTCTCTCTCTCTCTCTCTCTCTCTCTCTCTCACTGTCTTATTTGGCTCCAAATCCATCTGCCCCCAATTCACACTCGTGAAATCAGCTCCTCCATGATTCAGTAACAACAGAATGTGCAAACACTGAGAGGGAACCAAGGAGAAAAGAACCCCCCCACACACACACCTCTCTCATCATAGCTATATTACTGGAACAGCATTAATGTCAGATTAGATGCTGGCTGCTGCCAAACTGCACCATTTGAATACAATCTTTCATCTTTTATCCAGGGCCAAGGTGACTTTTCCGCTCTGTATATGGTCTGTATGTCGAAAAAGTGTCTCATAGGCCTACTCCTTCATCATTGCTTCCCTCTGCTACACAGGCAGCAGGCCTTCAGGCCAGTGAGGTTTAATCACCTATCAATAAAGCAATAAAACATTATCTCACTAGCCTAAGCACAAAGAAACGATTTCCAGCGTTGGCACTGAACAACTTGATTATATTTTGTAACCACAAACACATTTAGAAGCTGTAGCACACTCCAAAAAAAGTTTGGACAGGGATGAGTTTCCCACTGGGTTACATCACATTTTAAGCATTTGAGAACTGAGGATACTAATCGCGGCTTAGATTTCGGCTGCTTATCTGTCATCTGATTCTACTGTACTGCGAAATAAGAGACAGATCTGGACCACAGGCAGAGGCCAGACCAGCACACTATGTGTCTAGAAAGCCACATTTTGTAGCTTGAGCTGAGTGAGGTCTGGATTTGTCTTACTGAAATAACCATGGACTTCCAGAAAAAGACGTCACCTTGATGGTAGCATTTGTATCTCTCTCTCTCTCTCTCTCTCTCTCTCTCTCTCTCTCTCTGAAATCCCAATATACACCTCCCCATCAATGGTATCTTTACACATTATATTTAAATCCCTCAAATTTTAGTCTTGAGTGAAAACTGGCTGAACTCGACACATCCAAACATTTCACTGGAAGCGCTGCTGGCAGAAGTGTTTTGTTTGAGCGTTTGGGAGAGGACATTACATGCAGAACTGAACAGATGTCACGTTACATTCACTAAAGCAGCGGTCAAAGCCAATATGGCCCCTCTTTTCTGTAAGAAGAATACCACTCTGAGAAAGATGGCTTTGCTGAAAGGCCTGTTTGTGTTTCTGCACTACATGTAATTTGTCAGCTCCCCTTTATACCCCATTCATTTTTTAGTCAGCTCCTGTCAAGGGAGGCTCTGTGTTCACAAACTGACCACTGATTAAAGGCTAGAGGATGGCAACTACAAACTGTAAACAAGCAGCTGAAGCTACAGCCGCTATGTACTGAAGATACAGAGGGCAGCCTTGGAGTTGGATTGAGGGGAAACACAGTTCTCTCTGGGTTGTTCACGTTGAAGGTCATCATGACTTTTAAGGTGGAATTGTAGGGTTGAGAAGAAAATGACAGTTGTTTGTATGTGGCTGAAGTTAACTTGTCTGTAAGTTTTTATTCACTGTGTGTGTGTGTGTGTGTGTGTGTTGTCAATAAATTGTCCAGGGTGTAAAAATGTACACTGTATCTCAATTTTTATTTTGTGACGAGAACTCAGAGATTGTCTAATTTCCACAAAAAAAAACGAAAATAAAAAAAAATGAATAAATAAATATAAATAAAAGCCATGATGTCACGAGCCTGAGGTCCCCATGTCGCACTGGACAATGAAGCTGTGGACCTATGGCCTCTGGAGGACTGGATCTCTATTTCATACTTTTGTGATGATTCTGATTGCTGGCTCTAATGAAAGGATATAGTCTGTGTTTTCAAAAGACTTTGCGGTAGTAACATCATGAGGAGGTATAAACTCTGAGGATGGTTACTTCAAAAAGGCAACGGCAATACTTGGTGGAGGCTATTGGTGGCATAGGGGACAGTATGACGAGTCAGAACACAATAAGTAAAACGTTAATGGCTTTAATAGTAATATATAGCAAACATAAGAGTCTGACACAGGAAGTCAGCAGGTAATAGATGTAGAGAATTCTAAGATACTCTAAGGGTAATTGACATTATACAGAGCCGTAGGTAACTGTTTGGATAACTGGAAAACTGTTACAACAGTGTTATAACCTTCCAGAGGTTTGGTAACACTATGTGGAGCTATTAACACCGTGAGATCTTGGGCAACAAAACAAAAATAGAAAAAAAAAACAAAAAACAAAAAAAACCCAGTATTAGTTAAATACTCAGGTTCAGTTAAAATGTTAACGGGCAATGAGGATTACTTTAGGGGGCAGCAACAGTAGAATGACACCCCTGAAAGTAGCAGAGTTGACAGAAGTTAATGCTAATGACTTAAAGGCGACATTCACGATTGTAATAAAAAATACTTTTCCATGAAGTCCAGAGGATGTTTCCTCACAATTTTCTGCCCTCCATACTGTCTGTGTGGTCAAAACCGGTCTCATGTGTTCATGAAACCCCAGTATCTGTAAATGGGATAAAAAATAAATAAATAAAATAAAATGATCAAAATAAAGGTTGCTCCGGTGTGCTAAGCTTTCTATCTGCATCTGGAGGTTTGGCAACAATCAGAGCTGCAAAAGTTGAAAAGCATGAACCGAGATCAGGACATTGCTCTATTCCCAGCCCCATAGTTGGGTAATTACGAAGTATTTTTGCTGTAGATTGACGTTAAATGTGGGATAGTGTTAACTGTGTGAAAGTAAACCCAGATTGAAAGGTAAAAAATAGTATCTGTGGTAGTTTTAAAGGGAATTAAAGCTTACAGACAAGTTAAACTTCAGCCTAGTACAATTTACAGTCGTTTCCCCCCCTCAAACATACTACTTCACCTTAAAAGATGTGAAGCATCGTGAAATTCACTCTAGGATCAATAAGGTATCTATCCATCCATCTATCCATCTATCTATCCATCTATCCATCCATCCATCCATCCATCCATCCATCTATCTATCTATCCATCTATCCATCCATCCATCCATCTGTCTATCCATCCGTCCATCCATCTATCTATCCATCCATCCATCCATCCATCTATCCATCCATCCATCCACCCATCCATCTATCCATCCATCTATACATCCATCTATTCATCTATCCATCCATCCATCCATCCATCCATCCATCTATCTATCCATCCATCTATCCATCCATCCATCTATCTATCCATCCATCTATCCATACATCCATCTATACATCCATCTATTCATCTATCCATCCATCCATCTATTCATCTATCCATCCATCCATCTATCTATCCATCCATCTATCTATCCATCCATCCATCCATCTATCCATCCATCCATCTATACATCCATCTATTCATCTATCCATCCATCCATCCATCCATCTATCTATCCATCCATCCATCCATCCATCCATCCATCTATCTATCCATCTATCCATCCATCCATCCATCTATCCATCCATCTATCCATCTAAACCAAACAGAGAGAACAGTTTCATCACAGTCATAGACACTGTCTTTAAGAGGAACAGTAACACCAATAAGGAACACATCAAAATCAATAATAGCAAGAGAGTGGTAATGCCTTCAAGTCAAGCGTAACATCACGAGGCTTTCAGCAACCCTGTGAAGTCAAGAACACAACCATGAGGTCAATGGTCACACCTTGAAAACAGCAGCAATACCATGAAGTCAGGAGTGACGCTGGGATGAGGTGGGTGCTATCAAGAGTCCGAAAGGCACAGGAATCTCCCGAGCGGATGACTAAGATCCTCCAGGGTCCAGGGGTGAAACCATGAGGGCTTCAGACCTGATGTAAGGGTCAATAGAGACCTGTAGAGCTGAAGAATTAGCTCAGACGGCGGTCCATATGCTCCATAATTATACCGTCATTGTGCTGGCTCCTGCTTTCTGGTCCCGTGATTTGAGACTTGGCAAAGAAGCACTAACCACACGGAGCACGCCGTTAGACTCGGGAACGCTGTTCTGCTTCGAGGCGCTCATCTAAAGCCCTGTCACTTAGGAACTAGGTGAGTTCTCAGCCTCGTGTTTACTTATCACTACATTTTAATCAAGCCCGTCTGAGAGCGCGCCCTTATTTAAGTCAGACCCATCCCCCGTACACATCAAGCGTCCTTTTGTTCTGGCTCTGTGCGAGTGTCTAATTTCAGACGCTGGAAGGGAAGTGACACGAGACTGATCAAAACGCACACCGCTTTTTATAGACGAGTTGGAAATGAGTTTTCTTCCTTCGAGGAAGCAGCTCCCTCCCGGACCTGTCAGCGATTCCCCCCCTCGTCGTTCATTCCTCCCCTGTTTTTTTTATTGAATATAATTTTCCCTTCTTTGCCTTTCATTTCCGAGCAGACTAATTGGCTTGATAAGTGCGCCTAGGTGTGCACACGCAGCGGCGCGAGGCAGAGATGCCGGCTCTTTACTTTTCATCGTCTGAAAGAGTTTCTCACTCCTGATTTATTCAGGCTGCTCCAGTGCAGATGGATATCTCTGGAGCAGACAGACAGTGAACAGACCGCAGGCTAAAAATAGTCCAGTGAGACAATCCCTATTTGGTCCCTGTTTTGTGTCGAGGAGAGACAACGTTCCTGCCAGATGACGCAAGTGCGCTGCTGGTGTGTAGCAGGGTGTTTCTGAGGGGTTCCTTTTGTGTTCCCCATGTGTTTATGGGGTGTGTCTCACATGTTGTATTTCTGGGGTGTTTCTGGCACAAGTTTCCAGTGATGGTGTATTTCTGAGTGGGTTTCTATTTTGTCAACTGGGGTATTTCTGGTGAGCTGATGGTATTTTATGAGGTAATTTTATGGCAATAATGGTGTATTACTGGGCTGTTTCTAGTGCATTTATTATGTAATTCTAGTGTGTTTCTAGTGTGTTTAAGGTGTATTTCTGAAGGTGTATTTCTTTGGGAATGGTTTGTGTTGTGTTTCTGGTATTTTTTAATGTTTCTGGGGTATTTCTGGGGGCATGTCTAGGCTACTTCTGTTGCTAGTGCATTTATTATGCATTTCTATGGGTGTATTTGGTGTGTTTATGGTGGCTTTATGGAGTGTCCCATGGTCATGTTTGAGGTATATCTAAGACAGTTATAGTGTATATCTGGGTTTGTTTTTAGTATTTTTATGGATGGTTTATATAGTGTTTGTTAGGGTATGTCTACTACATTTATAGGGAATGCTAATACCTATTTATTCTGTGTTTAAAGGTAATATTTTAGTGTTTTTATTTAAACGCTGAGAGTGTCCACCTACAACAGAACTTCTTTAAGAACACTTAAATGCGAGGTTCACAATTTTAATAAAAATAAACATTCATTCATTATCTGTAACCCTTATCCAGTTCAGGGTCGCGGTGGATCTACAGCCTGCCCAGAATCACTGGGCGCAAGATGAGACACACCTTGGAGGGTACCCACACAGACACTGGGAGAACACGCCACACTCCTCACAGACAGTCACCCGGAGGAAACCCACGCAGACACAGGGAGAACACACCACACTCCTCACAGACAGTCACCCGGAGGAAACCCACACAGACACAGGGAGAACACACCACACTCCTCACAGACAGTCACCCGGAGGAAACCCACGCAGACACAGAGAGAACACACCACACTCCTCACAGACAGTCACCCGGAGGAAACCCACGCAGACACAGGGAGAACACAGCACACTCCTCACAGACAGTCACCTGGAGGAAACCCACACAGACACAGAGAGAACACACCACACTCCTCACAGACAGTCACCCAGAGGAAACCCACGCAGACACTGGGAGAACACACCACACTCCTCACAGACAGTCACCCGGAGGAAACCCACGCAGACACAGGGAGAACACACCACACTCCTCACAGACAGTCACCCGGAGGAAACCCACGCAGACACAGAGAGAACACGCACACTTCTCACAGACAGTCACCCGAAGGAAACCCACGCAGACACAGAGAGAACACACCACACTTCTCACAGACAGTCACCCGAAGGAAACCCACGCAGACACTGAGAGAACACATCACACTTCTCACAGACAGTCACCCGAAGGAAACCCACGCAGACACAGAGAGAACACACCACACTTCTCACAGACAGTCACCCGGAGGAAACCCACGCAGACACAGGGAGAACACACCACACTTCTCACAGACAGTCACCCGAAGGAAACCCAAGCAGACACAGAGAGAACACACTACACACCAGTTCATCCCAGACGCATTGGAAAGATCTCCATCTCTCCAGAAAACACGAAATCACCGCTGCACATCTTCAAGCCGAGAGGATTTACAGCCGTCTATCGTGTGTGTAGCACTGGGCGTGGTGAACTCGGACTCATGTGCAGCTGTTTCAGACGTTCTACATGGAGACGCTGAACATCACAGTCTGCAGGGGGGGCCCCAACTACAAAAGCCAGTGACTGAAGAATGAGTGAGGAACCACTGCTGCTTTCCACAACACAAACACAGACAGATGAGCAGAGAGAGCAAGCGCTCCTTTTATTTCGTCCACGTCTTCCCTTGAGCAGCTCTTTACGTTAAGAAGTTCTTTAAGAAAACAACGTCTGTGAAGAAGTGGCGCCAGCGCAGTGTGAGTTTCCTTGGTGTGAGAGCCGTGCTGTTTACCAGACGTGTTTATCTAGACTTCATTAAATCTAGCACGCGACTTCTATCACACACCATGAGGACTGCTAATTCAATAACAGCTTTCTAGGCCTTAGCGTAATGTCTTTGATCACTGAGAGTGTGTGTGCGCACGTGTGTGAGGTGTCTGTGCATTAGTTTACAGTGATGTTTTGGTAAAATGTAAAAGTGATGAGTGTTATAGGGCACAGTAAAAAAAAAAAATAATAATAAAATAAAATAAAAAAATAGCACTCTGAGCTTGAGAAAGAGAGAGAGAGAGAGAGAGAAAGAGAGAGAGAGAGAGACACACAGAGAGAGATAGAAATTGAGAGTGAGACAGAGATAGATACAGAGAGAGAGAGAGAGATACAGAGAGAGATAGAGACAGAGAGAGAGAGAGAATGAGACAGAGAGAGATACAGAGAGAGACACAGAGACAGATAGAGAGAGAGAGAGAGAGAGAGAGACAGAGAGAGAAAAAGAGAGACAGACAGAGAGAGAGAGAGAGAGAGAGAGAGAGAGAGAGAGAGAGAGAGAGAGAGAGGGAGAGAGAGAGAGAGAGAGAGAGAGAGAGAGAGAGGGTGGTGTGGTGGCTGCAGATGGATCCCAAAGTAAGGGGGTTTATTTGTATGCGTGAGTGTGTTTGAGAGGCGTGTTGTTAAAAGATAAGAGCTGCCCTCAGAGGCCACCAAACACACTACACAGAGCTGTCTGACACACACACACACACACACACACGCACTGACCTACATCTTCTGCCTGTGATCCACTTCTCCTTGTGCTCCTCTGTGTTTTGTCACAAAGTAGATATCTCATATCGGCTCAGGAACACGCCCTGTAGGACAACCCCGGCTTTGTGTCTTTAACACAACCCTCCACACACTTCTGTGAGGATCTGATGGCATTCAGCTTCAAGAAAGGTAATGAGGTCAAGGGTTGAGGCCCCGTTACTGCAGAGAGCTCCATAGCCCAAAGCTGGGGGCTGTATACCCATCTACCCCAGGGCTTTTCAGTGTGTCTACTTCAAACCTGCACCCACCCCCCTCCCAATCGTATCTCATTCCACATGTTCTTTAAATATTTAATGTTAAGTAAAGACCTTTGTTTTTATGTGTTATTATTTTTACACACAAAAATCACTGAGAAAATCCTGTGCTTGAGTAAACCTGTGCTTTTGTGGTCCCCTCTGCTGAAATAACGCAGCCATTTTAACCATTTTATCTTTATTTATACCAATTATCTTATATAATTTGTGAGCCACCGGTCCATTTCCTACACTGTGAGGGAGATAACAGAGCATGTAGTTGAGGAGTGTGGTGTGTTCTCTCTGTGTCTGAGTGGGTTTCCTCCGGGTGACTCTCTGTGAGGAGTGTGGTGTGTTCTCCCTGTGTCTGCGTGGGTTTCCTCCGGGTGACTGTCTGTGAGGAGTGTGCTGTGTTCTCCCTGTGTCTGCGTGGGTTTCCTCTGGGTGACTGTCTGTGAGGAGTGTGGTGTGTTCTCCCTGTGTCTGTGTTGGTTTCCTCTGGGTGACTGTCTGTGAGGAGTGTGGTGTGTTCTCCCTGTGTCTGTGTGGGTTTCCTCCGGGTGACTGTCTGTGAGGAGTGTGGTGTGTTCTCCCTGTGTCTGCGTGGGTTTCCTCTGGGTGACTGTCTGTGAGGAGTGTGGTGTGTTCTCCCTGTGTCTGCGTGGGTTTCCTCTGGGTGACTGTCTGTGAGGAGTGTGGTGTGTTCTCCCTGTGTCTGCGTGGGTTTCCTCTGGGTGACTGTCTGTGAGGAGTGTGGTGTGTTCTCCCTGTGTGTGTGTGGGTTTCCTCCGGGTGACTGTCTGTGAGGAGTGTGGTGTGTTCTCCCTGTGTGTGTGTGGGTTTCCTCCGGGTGACTGTCTGTGAGGAGTGTGGTGTGTTCTCCCTGTGTCTGCGTGGGTTTCCTCTGGGTGACTGTCTGTGAGGAGTGTGGTGTGTTCTCCCTGTGTCTGCGTGGGTTTCCTCTGGGTGACTGTCTGTGAGGAGTGTGGTGTGTTCTCCCTGTGTCTGCGTGGGTTTCCTCTGGGTGACTGTCTGTGAGGAGTGTGGTGTGTTCTCCCTGTGTGTGTGTGGGTTTCCTCCGGGTGACTGTCTGTGAGGAGTGTGGTGTGTTCTCCCTGTGTGTGTGTGGGTTTCCTCCGGGTGACTGTCTGTGAGGAGTGTGGTGTGTTCTCCCTGTGTCTGCGTGGGTTTCCTCTGGGTGACTGTCTGTGAGGAGTGTGGTGTGTTCTCCCTGTGTCTGCGTGGGTTTCCTCTGGGTGACTGTCTGTGAGGAGTGTGGTGTGTTCTCCCTGTGTCTGCGTGGGTTTCCTCCGGGTGACTGTCTGTGAGGAGTGTGGTGTGTTCTCCCTGTGTCTGCGTGGGTTTCCTCTGGGTGACTGTCTGTGAGGAGAGTGGTGTGTTCTCCCTGTGTCTGCGTGGGTTTCCTCCGGGTGACTGTCTGTGAGGAGTGTGGTGTGTTCTCCCTGTGTCTGCGTGGGTTTCCTCTGGGTGACTGTCTGTGAGGAGTGTGGTGTGTTCTCCCTGTGTCTGCGTGGGTTTCCTCTGGGTGACTGTCTGTGAGGAGTGTGGTGTGTTCTCCCTGTGTCTGCGTGGGTTTCCTCCGGGTGACTGTCTGTGAGGAGTGTGGTGTGTTCTCCCTGTGTCTGCGTGGGTTTCCTCTGGGTGACTGTCTGTGAGGAGAGTGGTGTGTTCTCCCTGTGTCTGCGTGGGTTTCCTCCGGGTGACTGTCTGTGAGGAGTGTGGTGTGTTCTCCCTGTATCTGCGTGGGTTTCCTCCGGGTGACTGTCTGTGAGGAGTGTGGTGTGTTCTCTCTGTGTCTGCGTGGGTTTCCTCCGGGTGACTGTCTGTGAGGAGTGTGGTGTGTTCTCCCTGTGTCTGCGTGGGTTTCCTCCGGGTGACTGTCTGTGAGGAGTGTGCTGTGTTCTCCCTGTGTCTGCGTGGGTTTCCTCTGGGTGACTGTCTGTGAGGAGTGTGGTGTGTTCTCCCTGTGTCTGTGTTGGTTTCCTCTGGGTGACTGTCTGTGAGGAGTGTGGTGTGTTCTCCCTGTGTCTGTGTGGGTTTCCTCCGGGTGACTGTCTGTGAGGAGTGTGGTGTGTTCTCCCTGTGTCTGCGTGGGTTTCCTCTGGGTGACTGTCTGTGAGGAGTGTGGTGTGTTCTCCCTGTGTCTGCGTGGGTTTCCTCTGGGTGACTGTCTGTGAGGAGTGTGGTGTGTTCTCCCTGTGTCTGCGTGGGTTTCCTCTGGGTGACTGTCTGTGAGGAGTGTGGTGTGTTCTCCCTGTGTGTGTGTGGGTTTCCTCCGGGTGACTGTCTGTGAGGAGTGTGGTGTGTTCTCCCTGTGTGTGTGTGGGTTTCCTCCGGGTGACTGTCTGTGAGGAGTGTGGTGTGTTCTCCCTGTGTCTGCGTGGGTTTCCTCTGGGTGACTGTCTGTGAGGAGTGTGGTGTGTTCTCCCTGTGTCTGCGTGGGTTTCCTCTGGGTGACTGTCTGTGAGGAGTGTGGTGTGTTCTCCCTGTGTCTGCGTGGGTTTCCTCCGGGTGACTGTCTGTGAGGAGTGTGGTGTGTTCTCCCTGTGTCTGCGTGGGTTTCCTCTGGGTGACTGTCTGTGAGGAGTGTGGTGTGTTCTCCCTGTATCTGCGTGGGTTTCCTCCGGGTGACTGTCTGTGAGGAGTGTGGTGTGTTCTCTCTGTGTCTGCGTGGGTTTCCTCCGGGTGACTGTCTGTGAGGAGTGTGGTGTGTTCTCTCTGTGTCTGCGTGGGTTTCCTCCGGGTGACTGTCTGTGAGGAGTGTGGTGTGTTCTCCCTGTGTCTGCGTGGGTTTCCTCCGGGTGACTGTCTGTGAGGAGTGTGGTGTGTTCTCCCTGTGTCTGCGTGGGTTTCCTCCGGGTGACTGTCTGTGAGGAGTGTGGTGTGTTCTCCCTGTGTCTGCGTGGGTTTCCTCTGGGTGCTCCGGTTTCCTCCCACAGTCCAAAAACACACTTTGGTAGGTGGATTTGTGACTCAAAAGTGTCCGTAGGTGTGAGTGTGTGAGTGAATGTGTGTGTGTCTGTGTTGCCCTGTGAAGGACTGGCGCCCCCTCCAGGGTGTATCCCTGCCTTGCGCCCAATGATTCCAAGTAGGGTCTGGTTCCACCGCGACCCTGAATTGGATAAGCGCTTACAGATAATGGACACTGGGCTACATTAAAGTGGAACAAGTGCTGGTTTAGGAGACTCCACTGACTCCTGATCATCGCTCGGCAGTGCCAGGGCTGTTCAGCCTGTGCCTTTGGGAACTGAAGGCAGCAGCCCACCCCGTGGGTAATTATGGGTAATTTGCTTCAAAAGCCTGAGAGTGGACACAGACGCAATTAGTTTTGAGTGTTATATATAAACACTCCGGCTCTCGGAGCAGCTCAGTGATTAGGGATCTGCGAAGCCAAACACTAGAAGCGGGAATATCACAGCGTCAGACAACACAAAGCGCTTCGAGCCATTTTTCAGCGAAAACATGAAATGATTAATATGTTCTTTTCTCTATTGAGACATCACTGGAGGACTGGAGGAGCACACACTGTCCATCACACACACCCAGAGAAACCACACCGTCACTCAGAACTACTGGAGTTCCACTCACACTGGCCAATTTATCAGAAACACCCCCCTTCTACTGACACTCACTGGCCACTTTAATAGAAACACCCCCTTCTACTGACACTCACTGGCCACTTTATTAGAAACACCCCCCTCTACTGACACTCACTGGCCACTTTATTAGAAACACCCCCCTTCTACTGACACTCACTGGCCACTTTATTAGAAACACCCCCCTTCTACTGACACTCACTGTCCACTTTATTAGAAACACCCCCCTTCTACTGACACTCACTGGCCACTTTATTAGAAACACCCCCTTCTACTGACGCTCACTGGCCACTTTATTAGAAACACCCCCTTCTACTGACACTCACTGGCCACTTTATTAGAAACACCCCCCTTCTACTGACACTCACTGGCCACTTTATTAGAAACACCCCCCTTCTACTGACGCTCACTGGCCACTTTATTAGAAACACCCCCTTCTACTGACACTCACTGGCCACTTTATTAGAAACACCCCCCTTCTACTGACACTCACTGGCCACTTTATTAGAAACACCCCTCTTCTACTGACACTCACTGGCCACTTTATTAGAAACACCCCTCTTCTACTGACGCTCACTGGCCACTTTATTAGAAACACCCCCCTTCTACTGACGCTCACTGGCCACTTTATTAGAAACACCCCCCTTCTACTGACGCTCACTGGCCACTTTATTAGAAACACCCCCCTTCTACTGACACTCACTGGCCACTTTATTAGAAACACCCCCCTTCAACTGACACTCACTGGCCACTTTATTAGAAACACCCCCCTTCTACTGACTCGCACTGGCCACTTTATTAGAAACACCCCCCTTCTACTGACGCTCACTGGCCACTTTATCAGAAACACCCCCCTTCTACTGACGCTCACTGGCCACTTTAATAGAAACACCCCCTTCTACTGACACTCACTGGCCACTTTATTAGAAACACCCCCCTTCTACTGACTCGCACTGGCCACTTTATTAGAAACACCCCCCTTCTACTGACGCTCACTGGCCACTTTATCAGAAACACCCCCCTTCTACTGACACTCACTGGCCACTTTAATAGAAACACCCCCCTTCTACTGACACTCACTGGCCACTTTAATAGAAACACCCCCTTCTACTGACACTCACTGGCCACTTTATCAGAAACACCCCCCTTCTACTGACACTCACTGGCCAATTTATCAGAAACACCCCCCTTCTACTGACACTCACTGGCCACTTTATTAGAAACACCCCTCTTCTACTGACGCTCACTGGCCACTTTATTAGAAACACCCCCCTTCTACTGACGCTCACTGGCCACTTTATTAGAAACACCCCCCTTCTACTGACGCTCACTGGCCACTTTATTAGAAACACCCCCCTTCTACTGACACTCACTGGCCACTTTATTAGAAACACCCCCCTTCTACTGACACTCACTGGCCACTTTATTAGAAACACCCCCCTTCTACTGACGCTCACTGGCCACTTTATTAGAAACACCCCCCTTCTACTGACGCTCACTGGCCACTTTATCAGAAACACCCCCCTTCTACTGACACTCACTGGCCACTTTAATAGAAACACCCCCCTTCTACTGACACTCACTGGCCACTTTAATAGAAACACCCCCTTCTACTGACACTCACTGGCCACTTTATCAGAAACACCCCCCTTCTACTGACACTCACTGGCCAATTTATCAGAAACACCCCCCTTCTACTGACACTCACTGGCCACTTTATTAGAAACACCCCTCTTCTACTGACGCTCACTGGCCACTTTATTAGAAACACCCCCCTTCTACTGACGCTCACTGGCCACTTTATTAGAAACACCCCCCTTCTACTGACGCTCACTGGCCACTTTATTAGAAACACCCCCCTTCTACTGACACTCACTGGCCACTTTATTAGAAACACCCCCCTTCTACTGACACTCACTGGCCACTTTATTAGAAACACCCCCCTTCTACTGACGCTCACTGGCCACTTTATTAGAAACACCCCCCTTCTACTGACGCTCACTGGCCACTTTAATAGAAACACCCCCTTCTACTGACACTCACTGGCCACTTTATTAGAAACACCCCCCTTCTACTGACGCTCACTGGCCACTTTATCAGAAACACCCCCCTTCTACTGACACTCACTGGCCACTTTAATAGAAACACCCCCCTTCTACTGACACTCACTGGCCACTTTAATAGAAACACCCCCTTCTACTGACACTCACTGGCCACTTTATCAGAAACACCCCCCTTCTACTGACACTCACTGGCCACTTTATTAGAAACACCCCCCTTCTACTGACACTCACTGGCCACTTTATTAGAAACACCCCCCTTCTACTGACGCTCACTGGCCACTTTATTAGAAACACCCCCTTCTACTGACACTCACTGGCCACTTTATTAGAAACACCCCCCTTCTACTGACACTCACTGGCCACTTTATTAGAAACACCCCTCTTCTACTGACACTCACTGGCCACTTTATTAGAAACACCCCTCTTCTACTGACGCTCACTGGCCACTTTATTAGAAACACCCCCCTTCTACTGACGCTCACTGGCCACTTTATTAGAAACACCCCCCTTCTACTGACGCTCACTGGCCACTTTATTAGAAACACCCCCCTTCTACTGACACTCACTGGCCACTTTATTAGAAACACCCCCCTTCAACTGACACTCACTGGCCACTTTATTAGAAACACCCCCCTTCTACTGACTCGCACTGGCCACTTTATTAGAAACACCCCCCTTCTACTGACGCTCACTGGCCACTTTATCAGAAACACCCCCCTTCTACTGACGCTCACTGGCCACTTTAATAGAAACACCCCCTTCAACTGACACTCACTGGCCACTTTATTAGAAACACCCCCCTTCTACTGACTCGCACTGGCCACTTTATTAGAAACACCCCCCTTCTACTGACGCTCACTGGCCACTTTATCAGAAACACCCCCCTTCTACTGACACTCACTGGCCACTTTAATAGAAACACCCCCCTTCTACTGACACTCACTGGCCACTTTAATAGAAACACCCCCTTCTACTGACACTCACTGGCCACTTTATCAGAAACACCCCCCTTCTACTGACACTCACTGGCCAATTTATCAGAAACACCCCCCTTCTACTGACACTCACTGGCCACTTTAATAGAAACACCCCCTTCTACTGACACTCACTGGCCACTTTATCAGAAACACCCCCCTTCTACTGACACTCACTGGCCACTTTATTAGAAACACCCCCCTTCTACTGACACTCACTGGCCACTTTATCAGAAACACCCCCCTTCTACTGACACTCACTGGCCACTTTAATAGAAACACCCCCTTCTACTGACACTCACTGGCCACTTTATCAGAAACACCCCCCTTCTACTGACACTCACTGGCCACTTTATTAGAAACACCCCCCTTCTACTGACACTCACTGGCCACTTTATCAGAAACACCCCCCTTCTACTGACACTCACTGGCCACTTTAATAGAAACACCCCCTTCTACTGACACTCACTGGCCAATTTATCAGAAACACCCCCCTTCTACTGACACTCACTGGCCACTTTAATAGAAACACCCCCTTCTACTGACACTCACTGGCCACTTTATCAGAAACACCCCCCTTCTACTGACACTCACTGGCCACTTTAATAGAAACACCCCCTTCTACTGACACTCACTGGCCACTTTATCAGAAACACCCCCCTTCTACTGACACTCACTGGCCACTTTATTAGAAACACCCCCTTCTACTGACACTCACTGGCCACTTTATTAGAAACACCCCCCTTCTACTGACACTCACTGGCCACTTTATTAGAAACACCCCCCTTCTACTGACGCTCACTGGCCACTTTATTAGAAACACCCCCCTTCTACTGACGCTCACTGGCCACTTTATCAGAAACACCCCCCTTCTACTGACACTCACTGGCCACTTTAATAGAAACACCCCCCTTCTACTGACACTCACTGGCCACTTTAATAGAAACACCCCCTTCTACTGACACTCACTGGCCACTTTATCAGAAACACCCCCCTTCTACTGACACTCACTGGCCAATTTATCAGAAACACCCCCCTTCTACTGACACTCACTGGCCACTTTAATAGAAACACCCCCTTCTACTGACACTCACTGGCCACTTTATCAGAAACACCCCCCTTCTACTGACACTCACTGGCCACTTTATTAGAAACACCCCCCTTCTACTGACACTCACTGGCCACTTTATCAGAAACACCCCCCTTCTACTGACACTCACTGGCCACTTTAATAGAAACACCCCCTTCTACTGACACTCACTGGCCACTTTATCAGAAACACCCCCCTTCTACTGACACTCACTGGCCACTTTATTAGAAACACCCCCCTTCTACTGACACTCACTGGCCACTTTATCAGAAACACCCCCCTTCTACTGACACTCACTGGCCACTTTAATAGAAACACCCCCTTCTACTGACACTCACTGGCCAATTTATCAGAAACACCCCCCTTCTACTGACACTCACTGGCCACTTTAATAGAAACACCCCCTTCTACTGACACTCACTGGCCACTTTATCAGAAACACCCCCCTTCTACTGACACTCACTGGCCACTTTAATAGAAACACCCCCTTCTACTGACACTCACTGGCCACTTTATCAGAAACACCCCCCTTCTACTGACACTCACTGGCCACTTTATTAGAAACACCCCCTTCTACTGACACTCACTGGCCACTTTATTAGAAACACCCCCCTTCTACTGACACTCACTGGCCACTTTATTAGAAACACCCCCCTTCTACTGACGCTCACTGGCCACTTTATTAGAAACACCCCCTTCTACTGACACTCACTGGCCACTTTATTAGAAACACCCCCCTTCTACTGACACTCACTGGCCACTTTATTAGAAACACCCCCCTTCTACTGACGCTCACTGGCCACTTTATTAGAAACACCCCCCTTCTACTGACTCGCACTGGCCACTTTATTAGAAACACCCCCCTTCTACTGACACTCACTGGCCACTTTATTAGAAACACCCCCCTTCAACTGACACTCACTGGCCACTTTATTAGAAACACCCCCCTTCTACTGACTCGCACTGGCCACTTTATTAGAAACACCCCCCTTCTACTGACGCTCACTGGCCACTTTATCAGAAACACCCCCCTTCTACTGACGCTCACTGGCCACTTTAATAGAAACACCCCCTTCTACTGACACTCACTGGCCACTTTATCAGAAACACCCCCCTTCTACTGACACTCACTGGCCACTTTAATAGAAACACCCCCTTCTACTGACGCTCACTGGCCACTTTGTTAGAAACACCCCCTTCTACTGACACTCACTGGCCACTTTATTAGAAACACCCCCCTTCTACTGACACTCACTGGCCACTTTATTAGAAACACCCCCCTTCTACTGACGCTCACTGGCCACTTTATTAGAAACACCCCCCTTCTACTGACTCGCACTGGCCACTTTATTAGAAACACCCCCCTTCTACTGACACTCACTGGCCACTTTATTAGAAACACCCCCCTTCAACTGACACTCACTGGCCACTTTATTAGAAACACCCCCCTTCTACTGACTCGCACTGGCCACTTTATTAGAAACACCCCCCTTCTACTGACGCTCACTGGCCACTTTATCAGAAACACCCCCCTTCTACTGACGCTCACTGGCCACTTTAATAGAAACACCCCCTTCTACTGACACTCACTGGCCACTTAATCAGAAACACCCCCCTTCTACTGACACTCACTGGCCACTTTATTAGAAACACCCCCCTTCTACTGACACTCACTGGCCACTTTATCAGAAACACCCCCCTTTCTACTGACACTCACTGGCCACTTTAATAGAAACACCCCCTTCTACTGACACTCACTGGCCAATTTATCAGAAACACCCCCCTTCTACTGACACTCACTGGCCACTTTATCAGAAACACCCCCCTTCTACTGACACTCACTGGCCAGTTTAATAGAAACACCCCCCTTCTACTGACACTCACTGGCCACTTTATTAGAAACACCCCCCTTCTACTGACACTCACTGGCCACTTTATCAGAAACACCCCCCTTCTACTGACACTCACTGGCCACTTTAATAGAAACACCCCCTTCTACTGACACTCACTGGCCAATTTATCAGAAACACCCCCCTTCTACTGACACTCACTGGCCACTTTAATAGAAACACCCCCTTCTACTGACACTCACTGGCCACTTTATCAGAAACACCCCCTTCTACTGACACTCACTGGCCACTTTATCAGAAACACCCCCCTTCTACTGACACTCACTGGCCACTTTAATAGAAACACCCCCTTCTACTGACACTCACTGGCCACTTTATTAGAAACACCCCTCTTCTACTGACACTCACTGGCCACTTTATTAGAAACACCCCCCTTCTACTGACGCTCACTGACCACTTTATTAGAAACACCCCTCTTCTACTGACACTCACTGGCCACTTTATTAGAAACACCCTCCTTCTACTGACGCTCACTGACCAGTTTATTAGAAACACCCCCTTCTACTGACACTCACTGACCACTTTATTAGAAACACCCCCCTTCTACTGACGCTCACTGACCACTTTATTAGAAACACCCTCCTTCTACTGACGCTCACTGGCCACTTTATTAGAAACACCCTCCTTCTACTGACGCTCACTGGCCACTTTATTAGAAACACCCCCCTTCTACTGACGCTCACTGACCACTTTATTAGAAACACCCCTCTTCTACTGACACTCACTGGCCACTTTATTAGAAACACCCCCCTTCTACTGACACTCACTGACCACTTTATTAGAAACACCCCTCTTCTACTGACACTCACTGGCCACTTTATTAGAAACACCCTCCTTCTACTGACGCTCACTGGCCACTTTATTAGAAACACCCCCCTTCTACTGACACTCCCTGGCCACTTTATTAGAAACACCCCCCTTCTACTGACACTCACTGACCACTTTATTAGAAACACCCCTCTTCTACTGACACTCACTGGCCACTTTATTAGAAACACCCTCCTTCTACTGACGCTCACTGGCCACTTTATTAGAAACACCCTCCTTCTACTGACGCTCACTGACCACTTTATTAGAAACACCCCTCTTCTACTGACACTCACTGGCCACTTTATTAGAAACACCCCCCTTCTACTGACACTCACTGGCCACTTTATTAGAAACACCCCCCTTCTACTGACGCTCACTGGCCACTTTATTAGAAACACCCTCCTTCTACTGACGCTCACTGGCCACTTTATTAGAAACACCCCCCTTCTACTGACGCTCACTGGCCACTTTATTAGAAACACCCCCTTCTACTGACACTCACTGGCCACTTTATTAGAAACACCCCCCTTCTACTGACACTCACTGGCCACTTTATTAGAAACACCCCCCTTCTACTGACGCTCACTGGCCACTTTATTAGAAACACCCCCCTTCTACTGATGCTCACTGGCCACTTTATTAGAAACACCCCCCTTCTACTGACACTCACTGGCCACTTTATTAGAAACACCCCCCTTCTACTGACACTCACTGGCCACTTTATTAGAAACACCCCCCTTCTACTGACGCTCACTGGCCACTTTATTAGAAACACTAAGACCAGTAGCTGATATTTCAGTCGTTCTTCCCCTTCTTCAGGCGGGTGATTAACTTTAGCCACGTCTTGATCTGAGGCCGACTCCAGCCGGGTTTGAATCACAGAAACAGGAGGAAACCCGGGCCCCCGCTGTGGGCTCCTCCATCTCCAGCCGTTCTCCTCCATGTCCCTCCTTGCTCTAACACCTCCTAGTGTTTGTAATTAACTGAGCTCATCGAGGAGTGTATGAGCAGCAGAGATATCTCCACAGGGCTGAGGGCCTCAGGGATCAGAGCTTAGAATAACCTGCATTCATCAGGCCCCTGCTGACACTGGCTGTTAACTGCAGACACAAACACACACACACACACACACACACACACACACACACATGAAGTGGTACCTGGGGAGCAGTTGTTGGGGTTGTTCAGCCATGCATGATGAGGGAGGAGTCAATGTTGTTCCTTCACCAACCCCCCCCCCCCCACACACACACACACACACATTTTAACAACTGGTCCAGAGATCAAACCACTGACCCCAAGCCTGCATCTTCAGGCCATTGTTGGCCCTCACTGGCTTTGTCTTCTCTCCTAGCTCTCTTACTAACTGCTACCTAAATCACTCCATAAGTTACAGGATTTACAGTCAAACAGAGTGATCACTCGCCCTGAACAGAACATGAAAAGAAAAAAAATGAATAAGAAATAAAGTTATAAGAAAAGAAAGAGAAGAAAAATATGGAGCATAAAAGAGAAAAAAGAGAAAGAAAAAAGAAATGAGAAAAGACAGAGAAAAGATAAAATATAATGAGAAGGTAAGAGGGAAAAAGCAAATGAAGAAAAGAAAAAGAAAAAACAGACATTAATAAAAGGAAAGGATATAAAGGAGAGCCATTTTATTAAATCCCTTGAGGAAACAGAGTCTCTGTGATTAACTCATCCAAGCGCACACACACTCACACACACACACACTCACACACACACACACACACTCGCACACACACAGAGAGAGAGAGAGAGAGACAGATGGGTGTTAGGTGCCTAGCTCAGGGGCACTTCAGCCATGGATATTAAGGGAGAAGAAATCACTGTCCCAGCCCCGCCCCCATTGCCCCCCCCCCCATTTAGGACATCAAAGACAGCTTCTCTAAGACGCACCGGAGACCCTACAGAGACTCTCTTTTTTTCTTGTGAGGGTCCTAAAAGCGTGATTCTTCTCGGATCATCCCATCCGCCCTCTAATCACATTCCCGGGAATTTCTCTGGGCTCGCCAGGGTGTCCTAGTGTAATGAATAAGAGATTACGGAGCTCTAGTTCCTGGGCTTTAATGAATCAGTATCAAGAGTCCAGCAGGAGGAGGAGGAGGAGCTGAGGAGAGGAGAGGAAGCTGTCAACACTCACCCTCACTGGGGGCACAGATCAAGCTAATTAAAGCCCACCGCTGGAGGAGGAGACCCCACACTGGAAATGAGAGCTCAGCCGTGTGTGTGTGTGTGTGTGTGGGTGTGTGTGGAGTTATTTGTGAAAGGAACCAAACGTAGGTGTAGATGTAGATGCCTCTTTATCCCAACACTATGAGAGGCTTTAGGCGTTAGTCACAGTGTCCAAATCACACCTGCTCTGTGGGGGGTCCTGAGCGCTGGAGAACAGGGTGAAAGTGGGCTAATAAAGTATGCAGAGCAACAGATGGACTACAGTCTGTAACTGCAGAAGTACAAGCTGCTCTGGTGGACAGTGGCACTGAGACAGTGGACAGTGTGTGTGTGTGTGTGTGTGTGTGTGTCTAATAACGTGTTATTGCAGACAATAACAATGTGTTTATTGCTCTTATATCGTGATGATCATAAAACTGAATTTATTGTGTCGACCTACTCCTACCCTGCATTTATTTTTGAACAGATGTTCTGGAATGTGCTTCAGTTCCACAGCACTATGTGTGTGTGTGTGTGTGTCTTTACAGCAGTCGTGTTCACGGAGAGCAGCTGGCGACGGCTTGGTTTGTCGTGACCTCGGCGCGTTCGCACGGCGACCCTCTGAATAAACCTGTCGGATATGGTTAGATACGGGCATCACCGGGCACTGTGCCCACCCTCTTCACACACACACACCCTCCCCCAGCCCTGGTCGTCTGTTAGAGCCACACTCTTGCTGCAGTCGAGCTGGCGGACCCCAGGGAGTGGCGCTGAGGGGCTTCCTGGCAGAGCTCCAGCACACACAGCTAGAGGACGTGAGCGAAATGCATCTGAGCGGATGAATATGTCGAGGTGGAAGAGGGGCAGAATCCAGGCTAACAAACCCTCCATTATAAACACAGCCGCCACAACAGTGGGCTTCTGTTATGTACGGGGTGCTCAAAACTCATCGAATATTAGGAGAGCTGTGGACGGGTGATACGATAAAAATACGCCCTCCCTGTAATCGCAATAACACAGCTCACAGTTTATGTCATGAAAGAATCACTGGTCTGCTTGAGCTACCACCTGGCCTTGCCCTCAAGCGAGGGAACCACTGGTCTGCCTGTGCTATCACAGATGGAGCCCCTCCAGGACCTCGGAGGTTGGCCTTGCCCTTAAGCGAGGGAATGCCTCACACCCTGCAGACTCTAAAATGCTCAACGGTTGACAGAGGTGCGATCAGAGCTCGGATCGTATGCCACCTCTGCTGTGTGGAGGGTAGTAGGTCTCAGGTTGGTGAAGGCTACAGCAGGACAGTCAGGGAACGTTCAGAGGTACGTGATTGGTCGTGGGTGACGTCAGTGAGAATGCAGGTACTCACGTATTCTCCGTAAGAGTCCTGCACCACGGGTGGGGGTGGTCTGTATCCACCTGGGGGCAGAGCTCCACGAGCTCTCTGTGCAAGGACACCCCTCCCTCTGCTGGACGGGACTCGACTGGGCGGAGCTCCTCTGGGCGCCGCCCCCCGAGGGACTGCAGCTTGAGGTGGAGGAACGCCTCCTCTTGCTCTGTGGAAGAAAACAAGGATCATAATTTAGAGGAGATTTTTAGAAACAGTATAAACTGCAGTACCATAACCTCCTATCCATACACACCCCACATGGCGGCTGTATCTGATAGATATGATTACCAAGGGCAAGTGTCCCCTTCGCTGTTGTAGAGGCTCTATATTTCCCCGCAGTCCACAACACCCAGGACCCTGAGATCCTGAAGCTGGGTGTCAGCAGCACCTTAGTATTGATATCAGACGGGAAACATTCCTATCACTTATCCATCCACCTACGCCTTATATTTTTTCTCAGCGAAACACCCTGAAGCCCAGCGTGCCGAGATGCAAACTGTTTGGTTCTTTGTGAATAAACAGGTCTTCATTTGCAAGAAGAGGAGCTGATAATCCGTGGGAGGTGAGTGGGAGGCAGAGACGACTCTCAGCTCCATCAAACACCGAGCACAGCCAAGCAATTCATGTAACGTCCTCATCCCGCCTCCCATGTGGCGCCGGTATTGATTACTTATTATAACCGCGTGTGGGCCGCGACGTTCATCTCCATTTCAAAAGTGATATTAAAGCAATTACGCAAGCCACAGGCTCTTATTATAATCAATCAAAACAGCCAGGTCAAGTTTCTGACCACTGGGTGACCAAGAGAACCCAAACACTGCCACCGCCGCTGTCACGCCTCTTGGCTTTAATGAACTGGACGCATTGATCGGAGACTGCTCACCTTCCACACTACGCTCGCGTGGGTATTTAATAATAAGCTGGGGTAATTATTTGTGCAAATACATACAGATGGTTTGCACCTTCCCCTGGGACCCGCTTTCTTACCACGCTCTAAAATTAGACCCCGCCGAATGCTAATTACTCGACTGATCTCCAGCCGATCTAATTATAAGCCTGGCTCCGTACGAGCATCTCGTTCCGTTATCGCCTCATCAGCAATTTACAGTTCGCTCACAAACAATAAACATCTGCAGTATCCAGATCTGTCCTCTATTAATAAACATTACCACCGTCTGAGATAAAGTACGCTGATTTCCGCTGGTGTTATTTTTCTGAAGTCGCAGATGTAAAAAAAGAAAAAAAAAGTGTGAAAAGCACATCAGCGAGAGAGCAGAGACAGAATGTTAAACCTTTCTCTAATTATCCAAACAAAGGAATGTGCTAAGCACTCAGCACTGGAAACAGCAGGTGGAGGAAAAGTTGTTTGTGTCTGTTTTGACATGATTTCTCTTTCTATGTTTGTATTGGGTCGACTGCATGGACCTACAGGTATGAACCGTGCAGATGTGTGATCCAGGTACAAGTGTATTTTACCAGTGTGTTTTTCCTGTGTGACCAGGTGCAAGTGTAAAAATATAAACATAGCCTGGCGGTATCTATGTGATCCAGGTGCAACTATGCAGAAGTAAATCTGTATTGAGGTATGTTGGTTGTATCTGTTTGATCCAGGTTCAAGTGTTAAGCAGTAAAGGTATGTTGGTTGCACCTATGTGATCCGGGTGCTGATGTTCAGCAGTAAAATTATGTTGGTTGTACCTGTGTGATCCGGGTGCTGATGTTCAGCAGTAAAAGTATGTTGGTTGTACCTGTGTGATCCGGGTGCTGGGGTTCAGCAGTGAAGGTATATTGGTTGTACCTGTGTGATCCGTGGGCTGGGGTTCAGCAGTGAAGGTATGTTGGTTGTACCTGTGCGATCCGGGTGCTGGTGTTCAGCAGTGAATGTATGTTGGTTGTACCTGTGTGATCCGGGTGCTGGTGTTCAGCAGTGAAGGTATGTTGGTTGTACCTGTGTGATCCGGGTGCTGGTGTTCAGCAGTGAAGGTATGTTGGTTGTACCTGTGTGATCCGGATGCAGGTGTTCAGCAGTGAAGGTATGTTGGTTGTACCTGTGTGATCCGGATGCAGGTGTTCAGCAGTGAAGGTATGTTGGTTGTACCTGTGTGATCCGGGTGCAGGTGTTCAGCAGTAAAGGTATGTTGGTTGTACCTGTGTGATCCGGGTGCAGGTGTTCAGCAGTATATGTATGTTGGTTGTACCTGTGTGATCCGGGTGCAGGTGTTCAGCAGTAAATGTATGTTGGTTGTACCTGTGTGATCCGGGAGCTGGTGTTCAGCAGTAAATGTATGTTGGTTGTACCTGTGTGATCCGGGTGCTGGTGTTCAGCAGTGAAGTTATGTTGGTTGTACCTGTGTGATTCGGGTGCAGGTGTTCAGCAGTGAAGGTATGTTGGTTGTACCTGTGTGATCCGGGTGCAGGTGTTCAGCAGTGAAGGTATGTTGGTTGTACCTGTGTGATCCGGGTGCAGGTGTTCAGCAGTAAAAAAGTATGTTGGTTGTACCTGTGTGATCCGGGTGCAGGTGTTCAGCAGTGAATGTATGTTGGTTGTACCTGTGTGATCCGGGTGCAGGTGTGCAGCAGTGAATGTATGTTGGTTGTACCTGTGTGATCCGGGTGCAGGTGTTCAGCAGTGAATGTAGGTTGGTTGTACCTGTGTGATCCGGGTGCTGGTGTTCAGCAGTAAATGTAGGTTGGTTGTACCTGTGTGATCCGGGTGCTGGTGTTCAGCAGTGAATGTAGGTTGGTTGTACCTGTGTGATCCGGGTGCTGGTGTTCAGCAGTAAATGTAGGTTGGTTGTACCTGTGTGATCCGGGTGCTGGTGTTCAGCAGTGAATGTAGGTTGGTTGTACCTGTGTGATCCGGGTGCTGGTGTTCAGCAGTGAATGTAGGTTGGTTGTACCTGTGTGATCCGGGTGCTGGTGTTCAGCAGTGAATGTAGGTTGGTTGTACCTGTGTGATCCGGGTGCTGGTGTTCAGCAGTGAATGTATGTTGGTTGTACCCGTGTGATCCGGGTGCTGGTGTTCAGCAGTGAATGTAGGTTGGTTGTACCTGTGTGATCCGGGTGCTGGTGTTCAGCAGTAAATGTAGGTTGGTTGTACCTGTGTGATCCGGGTGCTGGTGTTCAGCAGTGAATGTAGGTTGGTTGTACCTGTGTGATCCGGGTGCTGGTGTTCAGCAGTAAATGTAGGTTGGTTGTACCTGTGTGATCCGGGTGCTGGTGTTCCTCTAGCTCTGGAGCTGGGTTTCCCTCTCACAGCTGGCACCTTAGCCTCCTCCGAGCCTCCGTTCAGAAACGTCAACTCCTGCAGCTGAGCTTGTCTGATCTCATCATTATAATCCTGCACACACACACACACACACACACACACACACACACACACACACAATAGCTGTTAAAGGGAATTAGAGGCATGATTAATAACGATCCACTGATGAGAAAGACCTCAAAGCAATAGAGACACATTATAAATAATAAATGGAGCAAAGCAAACAAATTCCCAGTCCCTATGGTTACCCCTCTCATCTCCCTCTCTCTCTCTCTCTCTCTCTCTCTCTCTCTCTCTCTCTCTCTCTCTCTCTCTCTCTCCTTTATCTTCAGCTGAATGTTCCTCATCTCTATAAACACACTAATGCATGTTTACACCAGAGTCTCATAAACAAACCAAAAAAGCATAAACCAAATATCCCACAGTGCTGATTCTGAGGCGCTGTGCCGTGCCGCTCGGATCTGGGGGTTTAAGTGTGTGGATTAACAACA
The DNA here is from genome assembly GCF_029633855.1 of Hoplias malabaricus. NCBI lineage: Eukaryota > Metazoa > Chordata > Actinopteri > Characiformes > Erythrinidae > Hoplias > Hoplias malabaricus. Next base: position 84,451,162 of record NC_089820.1, on the reverse strand, counting down.
GCGTTCCTTTTAAGATTCTCTCAGTCTGAGAGAGCATTTACTCACACAGTGTCTGCAGGTGAAACATTTGGAATATATTGATCTCATAAATAACTGACAACCACTGAGTGACTGGGTGAGTGTGTGTGTGAGTGACTGGGTGAGTGTGTGTGTGTGTGTGTGTGTGTATGTGAGTGACTGGGTGACTGTGTGTGTGTGTGTGTGTGTATGTGAGTGACTGGGTGACTGTGTGTATGTGAGTGACTGGGTGAGTGTGTGTGTGTGTGTGTGTGTGTGAGTGATTGGGTGACTGTGTGAGTGTGTGTGTGTGTGTGTGTGTGTGTGTGACTGGGTGACTGTGTGTGTATGTGAGTGACTGGGTGACTGTGTGTATGTGAGTATCTGGGTGAGTGTGTGAATGTGGGTGACTGGGTGAGTGTGTATGTGAGGGACTGAGTGAGTGTATGTGAATGACTAGGTGAGTGTGTGTATATGAGTGACTGGGTGAGTGTGTGTATATGAGTGACTGGGTGAGTGTGTGTATGTGAGTGACTTTGTGACTGTGTGTGTGTATGTGAGTGATTGGGTGACTGTGTGTATATGAGTGACTGGGTGAGTGTGTGTGTGTGTGAGTGATTGAGTGACTGGGTGACTGTGTGTATGTGAGTATCTGGGTGAGTGTGTGAATGTGGGTGACTGGGTGAGTGTGTATGTGAGGGACTGAGTGAGTGTATGTGAGTGACTGGGTGAGTGCGTGTATGTGAGTGAATAGGTGAGTGTGTGTATGTGAGTATCTGGGTAAGTGTGTGTATGTCAGTGTGTATGTGAGTGAGTGGGTGAGTGACTAGGTGACTGTGTGTATGTGAGTGACTGAGTGACTGTGTGTATGTGACTGACTGAGTGAGTGTGTGGGTTAGTGTGTGTATGTGAGTGTCTGGGTGAGTGTGTGTGTGTATGTGAGTGACTAGGTGAGTGTGTGTATGTGAGTGTCTGGGTGAGTGTGTGAATGTGGGTGACTGGGTGAGTGTGTGAATGTGGGTGACTGGGTGAGAGTGTATGTGAGGGACTGAGTGAGTGTATGTGAATGACTGGGTGAGTGTGTGTATGTGAGTGACTAGGTGAGTGTGTGTATGTGAGTGTCTGGGTGAGTGTGTGAATGTGGGTGACTGGGTGAGAGTGTATGTGAGGGACTGAGTGAGTGTATGTGAATGACTGGGTGACTGTGTGTATGTGAGTGACTAGGTGAGTGTGTGTATGTGAGTGTCTGGGTGAGTGTGTGAATGTGGGTGACTGGGTGAGAGTGTATGTGAGGGACTGAGTGAGTGTATGTGAATGACTGGGTGAGTGTGTGTATGTGAGTGACTAGGTGAGTGTGTGTATGTGAGTGTCTGGGTGAGGGTGTGAATGTGGGTGACTGGGTGAGAGTGTATGTGAGGGACTGAGTGAGTGTATGTGAATGACTGGGTGACTGTGTGTATGTGAGTGACTAGGTGAGTGTGTGTATGTGAGTGTCTGGGTGAGTGTGTGAATGTGGGTGACTGGGTGAGAGTGTATGTGAGGGACTGAGTGAGTGTATGTGAATGACTGGGTGAGTGTGTGTATGTGAGTGACTAGGTGAGTGTGTGTATGTGAGTGTCTGGGTGAGTGTGTGAATGTGGGTGACTGGGTGAGAGTGTATGTGAGGGACTGAGTGAGTGTATGTGAATGACTGGGTGACTGTGTGTATGTGAGTGACTAGGTGAGTGTGTGTATGTGAGTGTCTGGGTGAGTGTGTGAATGTGGGTGACTGGGTGAGAGTGTATGTGAGGGACTGAGTGAGTGTATGTGAATGACTGGGTGAGTGTGTGTATGTGAGTGACTAGGTGAGTGTGTGTATGTGAGTGTCTGGGTGAGTGTGTGAATGTGGGTGACTGGGTGAGAGTGTATGTGAGGGACTGAGTGAGTGTATGTGAATGACTGGGTGACTGTGTGTATGTGAGTGACTAGGTGAGTGTGTGTATGTGAGTGTCTGGGTGAGTGTGTGAATGTGGGTGACTGGGTGAGAGTGTATGTGAGGGACTGAGTGTGTGTATATGAGTGACTAGGTGAGTGTGCGTATGTCAGTGTGTATGTGAGTGAGTGGGTGAGTGACTGGGTGACTGTGTGTATGTGAGTGTCTGGGTGAGTGTGTGAATGTGGGTGACTGGGTGAGAGTGTATGTGAGGGACTGAGTGTGTGTATATGAGTGACTAGGTGAGTGTGCGTATGTCAGTGTGTATGTGAGTGAGTGGGTGAGTGACTGGGTGACTGTGTGTATGTGAGTGTCTGGGTGAGTGTGTGAATGTGGGTGACTGGGTGAGAGTGTATGTGAGGGACTGAGTGAGTGTATGTGAATGACTAGGTGAGTGTGTGTATATGAGTGACTAGGTGAGTGTGTGTATGTCAGTGTGTATGTGAGTGAGTGGGTGAGTGACTGGGTGACTGTGTGTATGTGAGTGACTGGGTGAGTGTGTGTGTGTGAGTGACTAGGTGAGTATGTGTATGTGAGTGTCTGGGTGAGTGTGTGAATGTGGGTGACTGGGTGAGAGTGTATGTGAGGGACTGAGTGAGTGTATGTGAATGACTAGGTGAGTGTGTGTATATGAGTGACTAGGTGAGTGTGTGTATGTCAGTGTGTATGTGAGTGAGTGGGTGAGTGACTGGGTGAGTGTGTGTGTGTGAGTGACTGGGTAAGTGTGTGTGTGTGAGTGACTGGGTGAGTGTGAGTGTGTGAGTGACTGTGTGTGAGTGTGTGTGAGTGTGTGTGAGTGACTGAGTGAGTGAGTGTGTGTGAGTGTGATGTGAGTGACTGGGTGAGTGTGTGTGTGTGTGTGGGTGAGCTGTGAGTGTGAGTGTGTGTGAGTGACTGAGTGTGAGTGTGTGTGAGTGACTGAGTGAGTGTGTATGTGAGTGTCTGGGTGAGTGTGTGAATGTGGGTGACTGGGTGAGAGTGTATGTGAGGGACTGAGTGAGTGTATGTGAATGACTGGGTGACTGTGTGTATGTGAGTGACTAGGTGAGTGTGTGTATGTGAGTGTCTGGGTGAGTGTGTGAATGGGTGACTGGGTGAGAGTGTATGTGAGGGACTGAGTGAGTGTATGTGAATGACTGGGTGAGTGTGTGTATGTGAGTGACTAGGTGAGTGTGTGTATGTGAGTGTCTGGGTGAGTGTGTGAATGTGGGTGACTGGGTGAGAGTGTATGTGAGGGACTGAGTGAGTGTATGTGAATGACTGGGTGACTGTGTGTATGTGAGTGACTAGGTGAGTGTATGTGAATGACTGGGTGACTGTGTGTATGTGAGTGACTAGGTGAGTGTGTGTATGTGAGTGTCTGGGTGAGTGTGTGAATGTGGGTGACTGGGTGAGAGTGTATGTGAGGGACTGAGTGTGTGTATATGAGTGACTAGGTGAGTGTGCGTATGTCAGTGTGTATGTGAGTGAGTGGGTGAGTGACTGGGTGACTGTGTGTATGTGAGTGTCTGGGTGAGTGTGTGAATGTGGGTGACTGGGTGAGAGTGTATGTGAGGGACTGAGTGAGTGTATGTGAATGACTAGGTGAGTGTGTGTATATGAGTGTCTGGGTGAGTGTGTGAATGTGGGTGACTGGGTGAGAGTGTATGTGAGGGACTGAGTGTGTGTATATGAGTGACTAGGTGAGTGTGTGTATGTCAGTGTGTATGTGAGTGAGTGGGTGAGTGACTGGGTGACTGTGTGTATGTGAGTGACTGGGTGAGTGTGTGTGTGAGTGACTGGGTGAGTGTGTGTGTGTGAGTGACTGGGTAAGTGTGTGTGTGTGTGTGTGAGTGACTGGGTGAGTGTGAGTGTGTGTGAGTGACTGAGTGTGAGTGTGTGTGAGTGACTGAGTGTGAGTGTGTGTGAGTGACTGAGTGAGTGTGTATGTGAGTGACTGGGTGAGTGTGTGAGTGTATGTGAGTGACTGGGTGAGTGTGTGTGTGAGTTGACTGGGGGTGAGTGTGTGTGTGTGAGTGACTGGGTAAGTGTGTGTGTGTGTGTGTGAGTGACTGGGTGAGTGTGAGTGTGTGTGAGTGACTGAGTGTGAGTGTGTGTGAGTGACTGAGTGTGAGTGTGTGTGAGTGACTGAGTGAGTGTGTATGTGAGTGACTGGGTGAGTGTGTGTGTGTGTGTGGGTGACTGGGTGAGTGTGTGTTGCTCTGTCCAGGGTGTGTTCTTGCCGTGTGCCCAGTGACTCCCAGTGTGACACTGTTGTGGATGAAGCGGTCACAGGAGGTGAATGACTGTGGTGTCGTCAGCAGATTAGAGCGATGGATTTTCACAGTTATAATGTGTTTAAAGTGAACTCTATTCTGCAGGACAGATGTTGAGGGTGTAATCCACTAAGCTCTCCAACCAAACTGCCAAGTAGAACATATCTAGAACCTCTAAACCTCACAGCCTTGCTGCAGACCACTGACCTGTGCTCCCTTTATTTTAATATTTACATTCAGCTCATCACCTACTTCTTTTAAACTCCACAAAGTTTGCTTTCGCAACTTTAATTTGTGGAAATCGCGCGTCTCTTTGGCACCGGACCCCGAGAGCAGCATGAAAAGCTTTTGTGTTTGAACGTGTAATTACGGTAAAACTGACACTGCGCCGAACTAAAGCGCGGAGGCTACGTTTTGATCCTGGGCCCTGAAGTCAGATGAAAGAGGCTCATTACGCCACGCAGCTCTCCTCCAAAGTTCTACTTCGCTGTAAATAACCAACAATGAATAATGCATCTACTTGCTCACTTATCTCTTCATCTGTTTATTGTTTATCACCCAAAAGTAAACATACCGCACGGTGCCTGCATCGAGCCCTCAGTTAAAAACTCAGACCTCCACGACGACCCTTCATCTGCATCTCCGACTGTTTGCATTTTTGTCTAGAATCAGGAA
>NC_089820.1:84386487-84446250 GCF_029633855.1 Hoplias malabaricus | reverse complement strand
TAGAGAGAGAGAGAGAATGTGTGTGTGTGTGAGAGAGAGAGAGAGAGTGAGAGAGAGAGTTTGAGAGAGAGAGAGAGAGAGAGGGAGAGAGCGAGAAAGAGAGAGAGAGAGAATGTGTGTGTGTGTGAGAGAGAGTGAGAGAGAGTTTGAGAGAGAGAGAGAGAGAGGGGGGGAGAGAGAGTGAGAGGGAAAGAGAAAGAGAGTGAGAGAGAGAGGGGGAGAGAGAGTGTGTGTGAGAGAATGTGAGAGAGAGTGAGAGATGAGAGATTGAGAGAGTGTGAGAGGAGAGAGAGAGGGGGAGAGAGAGAGAGGGAGAGAGAGTGTGTGTGAGAGAGTGTGAGAGAGGGAGAGATGAGAGAGAGATTAGTGAGGGGAATAGAGACAGCCATGAGATATGACATCCGGAGGGCAGATACGAAGGTTGAGGAACACTCCCAAGGGAAGAGTTAGGGAAAATACTGAGGTCTGCGTGTAATGGCTGGGCACCGCAGAGGTTTGGTTGTTTCTGTGAGAATCAGCGGGGTGTTCGAACTCTCTGCATGTTCGTGTTTGGGGTTATTCATTTTACGAATGTTGACATGACACTTTCTGACCCAGGTGGCACTGGTTGTTGATTTGACACATGACCAAGTTTAGGGCAAAGGGAAGCCCTGCGGAATGCTGAGTGTGTGTGTGTGTGTGTGTGTCGGCCCACATGTGCACATACAGTACTGTGCAAAACTCAGAGGCCTTTGATTTATTTCGTTTCCAGACAAAACACTCACAATAAAGGTGATTAATAAAGGACCACTACCCACCGTTCAGGACCTGGTAGACCACCTTCAGAAAAAAGGATAAACATATTTGAGAGACTGGAGAAACTCAAGTTTCGCTGTTGTTTCACATGGGACCAGACCTCATCATCATTGAAAGCCTCTGATGATGGGAAACAGAAAATACAAACAAATACCAAACACTAAGACATACATTTTGAGGCTCTGTAAATAACATCGCTGTCAAAATGAAGGCATTAATGTGCACAGAAATTTAATACAATCATTTTATTTAAACCAATTAATCATTTACCAGATTTGGTCAAAATGTCTTCCCATAGTTCACTTTGTTTTACAGAGATTAGTGACATATTTACACACAGCGACAGAGCTCCTGTTTCATCTCCATTCTGAGCTGCACTCTAATCGTTAATTTTCTCAATTAAAGCTTCCGTATTGATTCTAATTCCAAAATCATTAACACTAATCTGAGATACACAAAAATAACGTAAACAAAGAAGTGTCCTCTAGCCACAACACACAGATTTCAGTCCCAAAAATACAAAGAAGTAGCATTTTAACTTTGTTGTCATGATGATTTTTTTAATAAATAGACAATACTAATATAAATATAATTCCTTTGTGTTGATCTTCCAGTGATTCATTATTTTTTATTTAATTATCTATTATTAAGGGCGGCACGGTGGCGCAGTAGGTAGGTGTCGCAGTCACACAGCTCCAGGAACCTGGAGGTTGTGGGTTCGATTCCCGCTCCGGGTGACTGTCTGTGAGGAGTGTGGTGTGTTCTCCCTGTGTCTGTGTGGGTTTCCTCCGGGTGACTGTCTGTGAGGATTGTGGTATTTTCTCTTTGTGTCTGCGTGGGTTTCCTCCGGGTGACTGTCTGTGAGGAGTGTGGTGTGTTCTCTCTGTGTCTGCGTGGGTTTCCTCCGGGTGACTGTCTGTGAGGAGTGTGGTGTGTTCTCTCTGTGTCTGCAGGGGTTTCCTCCGGGTGACTGTCTGTGAGGATTGTGGTGTGTTCTCTCTGTGTCTGCACGGGTTTTCTCCAGGTGACTGTCTGTGAGGAGTGTGGTGTGTTCTCTCTGTGTCTGTGTGGGTTTGCTCCGGGTGACTGTTTGTGAGGAGTGTGGTGTGTTCTCTCTGGGTCTGTGTGGGTTTCCTCCAGGTGACTGTCTGTGAGGAGTGTGGTGTGTTCTCTCTGTGTCTGCGTGGGTTTCCTCCGGGTGACTGTCTGTGAGGAGTGTGGTGTGTTCTCTCTGTGTCTGCAGGGGTTTCCTCCGGGTGACTGTCTGTGAGGATTATGGTGTGTTCTCTCTGTGTCTGCACGGGTTTCCTCCGGGTGACTGTCTGTGAGGAGTGTGGTGTGTTCTCTCTGTGTCTGCGTGGGTTTCCTCCAGGTGACTGTCTGTGAGGAGTGTAATGTGTTCTCTCTGTGTCTGCGTGGGTTTCCTCCGGGTGACTGTCTGTGAGGAGTGTGGTGTGTTCTCTCTGTGTCTGCAGGGGTTTCCTCCGGGTGACTGTCTGTGAGGAGTGTGGTGTGTTCTCCCTGTGTCTGCGTGGGTTTCCTCCAGGTGACTGTCTGTGAGGAATGTGGTGTGTTCTCCGTGTGTCTGCGTGGGTTTCCTCCAGGTGCTCCTGTTTCCTCCCACGCTTCAAAAACACTCATGGATTGGCGACTAAAAAGTGTCTGAATGTGTGTGTGTGTTGCCCTGTGAAGGACTGGCGCTCCCTCCAGGGTGTATTCCCGCCTTGCGCCCAACGATTCCAGATAGGCCCTGGACCCACCGCAACCCTGAATTGGAAGCAGTTACAGATAATGAATGAATAAATGAATGAATCTATTATTAAAAAGCTTCAGTCTTAAGAAAGGACATTGCGATTAATCACAGCAAATCGGGCGATTAATTAGTCCATTGTCTGTAATCAATCACAGCCCTAGTAAATAACTCACATTTGACTTGCACTGTATTAAACATGTACACACACACACACACACAGCATACATTGCACCGAAAAAGTGTGCATATGGTGTAAGTGTAATTTGTTACTTTGGAATGCATTAGTTTTGGCTCAGGCCTCAGTGATTGTATCTTTATCCCACTGTTGTGTGACTCTGTGTGGGTTATTTATTTATTTACACATTTGTTTTTCTGACATCGAGTGGCTGGCTTCCATGTGAACTCTGCAACTGTTGGCTAACCTCACAACGGGCCTTATTTCATGAAGTGTCCTCTCATTATTTGACCGTTTTATGCCTGGGGCGCTTAAATGTATCGGGGTCTTCCAGTTCTGAATTGAATGTGCACCTCTGACCACGTCAGGCCCGTGTCCCCATTACGTAAGTTTCATAAAGGCCTCACGACGCGTTATGAAAACTGTCAGGAATTGGCTGGTGCTGCCTAAATGCTTCAAGGCCGTGACAGTGGCCCTGTAGTGCACACCACCCCCGTTACACTTAATAGACTGCAGACTTAGTTCCACGCTCAAATCCATTCTCCCACAGCGCTCGTGATGTCCTGGCATTTTTTGGCTTCCTGCTGTGGACTGTTTTGGCTCTTATTAGTCACCTCCAGACAGCCACGGGAGACTTTTTACAGTCCAGAGAGGACAATACACAGAGACTAAGACCCCAGCACATTCAGAGACACTCCTCTTGCGATGGCCTTTACAGCTGTCTCCAAGCGCTCACGTATCTCCGATGACTGTGTGTGAGGTTTCTGCTGCCAAGTCTCTGACCTTGTGCTTCGAGGGGCTTTAAAGGTATAGGTCATCTTTCTTTCCCAGAAGCCTGTATGTAAGCAGTCAGCCAACTCTTTTTGTAGCATCTACATTTCTGAAAGCCATTATGTTTTATATATTTTGGCATTTTTATTTCTCCACAGATGAACAAACACAGCTTTGTAATCCCTGAATTGATCAGTGTATGCTCTGTAGTTACATACACCTCCAGGCCAGTAGGAGTCAGTGTGTTGACTGCTTCATAACATGAGGTAGAAGCACTGCAGAAAATGGCTGATTGCTCCTTTAAGGCTAATCTGGCTAATGTGTAATGAAAGTGTAATGAAACTGCTTGGTGAAATGATTAATAACTTTCAAGTACTTACAGGAACATAAAATTACATCTTCAGAGTCATTGTGATGTTTCACTGAGCAGTCATCGGGAGAATAGAGATTCTACTGTAACTTTCGGGGGAGTGTTGTAAAAGCAAATTACACTCTGTAAATGTGGGGGGAGCCCAGGAGTAAAACAACTTACCTATTGTTCCTTTAAAGCAAATTACAAATAAATCTCAAAGTGTTTTTAATGTAATATATTGTTTTTTTATGCTAACTGTTGCATTGTATTCGAAATGATCTGAAATAACGGATGAAGTGAGGAATAAATACTTCTCACTTGCCATTTACAAATTTACAAAGTTATATTTTGTTGAATAAAATGACAATTGTCCTGATTAATGCTAAAAAACAGTTATAAAAATGTAAGAAATGGACAGAGGTATATCACAGAGCTAAAGGCACTAGCTATAGCTAGAAACTTTGTTCTTAAATTGGTTTATTTTTATAGAATATAGCAGTTAATAGAGTGTCAAACTCTATAAGCAGGTCTGTTTAAGGTTATTTAAAAACTTAATTTGGTCTGAAGTGAGTGCCCAATGCCCAAGTGATGTGCTTTCACTCGTTAGCCGCATTAGCATTGTAGCTCCAGCGCCACACGGAAGAAACACAGTTCAAAACCTGAGCATGTCATGACTGAGAAGCTAAAAGGGCTCCAACATTTCATTTACACAGCAAGTGTGTGTGTGTGTGTGTGTGTGTGTTTTCACACATTAAAGAACAGTTAAAGAAGCATCCGAACTGCTTAGGCTTCATTTAGCAGGACACGTCGCTAATCTAATATAGATTTCTTTAGTTCAGCGGTCCACACACAATTATCCATCAGACCGCCACAGCCTGGCCTTGTGGGAAGAAACCCACCCAGACCTATGACCTCCACGACCCCTCCTCCTGGCTCAGGGGTCAAGAGCGAGACGGATGGGCGGCAGAGAGATGGATGAGGAGGAGGGGAATAGAAGAGGAGAGTAAAAGAGTGAGAGAATGAGAAGGAGCCCCTGGGCAATTTGTGGCTTCAGTAACAGATTTAACGCAGCCTTTATTAGCTTTGTGTGTCCACTGGTCCCTTTCTTCTGTGGGTGTGACCCTCTTAGACAAGGGTTGTAAATGCAAACACAATTACACACACACACACACACACACACACACATGCACACACACACACACACACACACACGTTTTCATACAAAGCCAGGACGTATGACCATTCACATGTCCCCATATGTGCCTTTAAACTAAGGATGCCATTAAAGCTTTTATGTGGACGTTCCTTAACCCCTTAGGTCCTACACCCTCGCAAATTTTGTTGCACACACAGTTCTTGTTTAGTTCCCCTTTGTCAGTCAAAGGACCTTTTGTGGAACGTATTCTGCATTATATATGATCACTGTTCTTGTATCTTAAAAGAGGACAACTTTTAAACTTCATTGTTCATCAATATGCCTTTGTTTTAAAGTGTTCTGACCCATATCTGTGGGTTTATTCGTCATAAAACTTTGATCCAAAGTAAAGTGGTAAAGTAAAAATAAAACAGGGGTTTGGTTGAAAATGGTAACTTTATATGAGCAGGTATAATGGCCTATAAAATGTAATATTTACTACTGCTAATTATTTGTGGCTCAGATGGAGGTATATCTTATGTAAGACACAAACACAGTGCAGCTTCTTATTTGCATTTTCTGTTCCACATTAAATGGTTGATCTTGTTGCGCTTGTGGCTAATTACTGCACCAAATCACACCTGCCTGCACTTTACTTTCCAGACTAAAGAGTGCCCTTCTGGTTCTCATGCAGTGTTTTATAAACCCTGTATTATTTGCTATTGAGCTGTTTGAACAAATGAAGCAGGAATGGCAGGTTTTTTATTTTTCGATTAAAACATGCTGAACTACTGAAAAAACAATTATTAAAATGTTTTCACTCTTCACTGATGACAGTATTCATTTAAGGCAGCAGTGGTTAATAAATTTACAGTTAAATTGAAGGTTAAAATAAAAAAAAATAAAAGGTTAGGACGTCACGGTGGAGCAGCAGGTAGTGTCTCTGTCACAGCTCCAGGAACCTGGAGGTTGTGGGTTCGAGTCCTGCTCCGGGTGACTGTCTGTGAGGAGTGTGGTGTGTTCTCTCTGTGTCTGTGTGGGTTTCCTCCGGGTCACTGTCTGTGAGGAGTGTGGTGTGTTCTCTCTGTGTCTGTGTGGGTTTCCTCCGGGTGAATGTCTGTGAGGAGTGTGGTGTGTTCTCTCTGTGTCTGCGTGGGTTTCCTCCGGGTGACTGTCTGTGAGGAGTGTGGTGTGTTCTCTCTGTGTCTGTGTGGGTTTCCTCCGGGTGACTGTCTGTGAGGAGTGTGGTGTGTTCTCTCTGTGTCTGTGTGGGTTTCCTCCGGGTCACTGTCTGTGAGGAGTGTGGTGTGTTCTCTCTGTGTCTGTGTGGGTTTCCTCCGGGTGAATGTCTGTGAGGAGTGTGGTGTGTTCTCTCTGTGTCTGCGTGGGTTTCCTCCGGGTGACTGTCTGTGAGGAGTGTGGTGTGTTCTCTCTGTGTCTGTGTGGGTTTCCTCCGGGTGACTGTCTGTGAGGAGTGTGGTGTGTTCTCTCTATGTCTGTGTGGGTTTCCTCCGGGTCACTGTCTGTGAGGAGTGTGGTGTGTTCTCTCTGTGTCTGCGTGGGTTTCCTCCGGGTGCTCCGGGTTCCTCCCACACTTCAGAAACACGCGTTGGTAGCTGGATTGGTGACTCAAAAGGTGTGAGTGTGTTTAAAACAAAATAGTTGTTTGGAAAGTTAAGACTAAGTCATGGACTGAATGTACTCGTGCAAACATTTCTACATGAATAAAAGATATTGCATCGACTGATGCCAGAGGTATGTAAAGACAAAGCTCTGTTGATGTACCGTGTTTCAGTCATGTGGAAACGATGTGGAAATGACATTTGCATTAAATATATTTCATCAACACAATTTAGTCACATGTTTTATTCATGAGCCAATGATGTGCATCACCTCTTTTTCATTGGAGCTTTTCATGCCATTCATTTCATTCACATATGTTTAGTTTCCTTCCTTTTCCCCTCTTCTCCATTCCTCTGTCGTCTCTGTCTTCGCACCGTTGAATGACTGCTTAGTTCCTTCATAATGATTGGCTCCTTTTTCATGAAAAGTATCTGAATCTCGTATTCTTCCCACTGTGCCTCATGAAATTAGAACCAAATTATGAATCATAGCTCTCATAAGGGCACTATTAATTTAGGAACTTGTTACTGAAAGCATCAGGTGCTTTTTCATTCTCTCTCTGTATCTCTCTCTCTTTCTCTCTCTCTCTCCCTCTGTCTCTCTCACTCCCCCCCCCTCTCTCGCTCTCTCTCTCTCGCTCTCTCTCTCTCTCTCTCTCTCTCTCTCTCTCTCTCTCCCCCCGTCTTGCTCTCTCTCCCCTTAAGGGAGGTCTTAATTACATTATTCTGTGTTTTATCTCTTTTAAACACTCATAATTGTATTGCTTGTTCTATAAAAAACAGAAGGGAGGATAATGAGGAGTTGCCCTGCTGAGAGTAGAACAAAGCCCTTGAAAGTGATGAGCTGAATGTGCCGTACTTTATGGAGAATCCAGTGACAGCAGCTCTATCACACACAGTAAAGACACTCACAGCTCAGGCTCCGTTCCACAAAGTCCACCTCTACGTTTCTGATTTCTGCTGGTGTTGTTCCTCAAAGTCCATTCCAACTTTTCCTTCTTTTCCAGGAAGTCCATTCCTGACTCAACTAAACCAAGTCCACTCCAGTTTTTCCAAAACAGTGCAGTGTACAGGGGTAAGTGCACTGTAAAAAACATTTATAAAATGTACGGTAAAAAAGCGGGTTGCCAGAATTTCACTGTAAAATATACGGCATTATTTTGACAATCGTAAATTTACAGAATCATAAAGCCTCTGAGAAAGATAATATGGAGCTGCAAGGCATGCTGGGAGCTCCCCCATGAATCTCAGCTCCACCCAGTCCTTGGCCACTTGTACCGCCCGTAAACGGTTTGTGTATTTAACAGCAACAAAATGTATTTTTTACAATTGGAATAATATATTTTTCCAGTAATTTCTGTGTAAAAATTAGTGTTTTGGCTGTTACAGAAACTGTATTCAACCTTTTTAGAGACATTTACAGACATTTTTACAGTGTGCAGTGGAGAAGTCACTGCACCTCAGTGTCCTCTGTAATAAAGCTGGGTGTCTGTTGTAATGCAGTGACTAATAAGGAATCTCACTAGGAACAGAGACACTCTCATATTTTATATCTCTTCAGGAGATGGTTGTTTTTTTGACTAACTTCTAAAACTGTTGTATACTGAGGTTGGAATAGTGCTGAGGTTGGACGGTTATATCTTTGGACATTTGTAAAAAGCTGTGTAATATATCCGTCACGGCCCCGGGTCCGATCGAAGCCCCCTCGAGTTCAGCCCAAACGCACCATTCTCGAAGCTGCTAAACTGTGTTTGTCATCATTTCAAACTGTTGTTTGTGCACGTGGGTAATGTGCTGGAATAAGGAGCTTTGACGAAGCGCCATAAATCACTGGCCAATTAGACAAAGAGCCAAAAGAATTTGGACGCCTGAGACAGAAGACAAAAGGAAAGAAGTGCAATGGGAAACAGAGGAGAAAAGAACAGATGGAGGGGGCTGTGGTCTTTTGCGGCCTTTCTGCACCGGCCACTCGCTTCAGACGGCCTTCTTTGGGTTTAAAAGGGAAACGCGTGAAGAAGAGTAATAGTGTGTGTGTGTGTGTGTGTGTATCTTTAGACTCCTGTGTAATTGGGGGTTGTGTGTGAAGAAGGCGGCCTTCACACCTTCAATCTGGTCGCAGTCAGAGCCGACTGATTACCGGAGATGTCTGGTGGCTTTATTGTCACTCACACACACACACACACACACACACACACACACACACACACAAACACACAGATGTTTTTCTGATGCTGGTTAAAAGAGCAGAGATGTAATTTGTTCTGACAGCAGGTATTTTTTATTGTTCTTCTGCTAAATAAGGCAGGAGGCCCCTCTTTCATAAGCTCTCACTACCTCCCCCTCTCTCTCTCTCTGAATCAACATCCCAAATAATTCTCTCCTTCTCACTGTTCTTCTCTTGCTCTTTTTCTTTCTCTTTATTTCTTCCATGTTCTTTCTTTCTGTCCTCTTTCCCTCATTCTCTCGTCACACATCATGCTTCCTCTGTATCACTTACTTTTCTTTTTCTTAGTCTCTGATATGAGAAACATCTCATACTTCTCCATCATTCTCTCTCTCTCTCTCTCTCTCTCTCTCTCTCTCTCTCTCTCTCTCTCTCTCACTCTCTCTTTCTTTATTGCTCTCTTTTACACTCTCCCTCCCTCTCCCTCATTGCATTCACTTTCTTAATGTAGTGAACTGGAATGAAAGATAGATGTGGACTCCATCCAGCTGAATGCCTTTAATGTATCTGTTTATGTATGCATATGTGTGTGTGTGTATGTGTGTGTGTGTGTGAGAGAGAGAGAGAGAGAGAGAGAGAGAGAGAGAGAGAGAGAGAGAGGTGTTTGCATCTCACTAACATCTCACTCCTTTCTTGTCCCTAATAGCCCCGGCCACTGCTGCCATGGCGACTGGTGCCCCCTTCCTCCCGATGCTCCTCGCCATCCTCCGATTGGCCACCTGCTCGTTTCCAGAGGAACCAGGCCCTTTAATCTCCGCCCCTGCTGAAGGTAAGCCCCTCCTCCTCCCCTTCCATCAGCCAATTACGGCCCACTGCAGAGTGGCATTTGGACAGAGCTGTCCCTCAGGAGCAGGAGTGAAAATCTATCACCTCCCACGGGACCCTCAGAACAAGCTCAGGACATGAATGACTTTTACATTTGGCAGCAGGAACAGAATTAGTTAACACATGACGGGTTTGAAATTTCAGGATGTAATTAATGGAACAGTGATTAATGTTGCGGTGCCGTGCTGTGTCCTTGTTATGATGTCCATAGCTGATGGATTTGTTTATTACTTCACTCCGTCAGTTCTGTGATTATAATTTATTGTGGAAAAAAACAACCCTGTGGATTGGAACAAAGTTGCCAGATAATTGAACATATTAGAGTTTTCAATAATTGCAGGTGCGAAAGTCTCCCGTTATTTAACGGCATGGAACGTTGTAAATTGAATTACACCTTAAAGTGTACGCGGACCCATTTTAGCGACGCACAGAAGAGCTTCCCTTGTTGAGCATTTTGCTAAATTCGAGCGAGTACGTGAATGAGTGAGTTAGCAATTTTACAAGCTGCTTTGCATTTATGCTTCCCTGGGATTTTTGGATCCTCAGTCTCCCTCATGTTACACCCACACTTACACAGTTCAAACAGTTTGTCACTAATTAACCTGTTACAATATTCCACCCATCCATTCATCCATTCATTATCTGTAACTCTTATCCAGTTCAGGGTCGCGGTGGGTCCGGAGCCTACCTGGAATCATTGGGCGCAAGGTGGGAACACACCCTGGAGGGGGCTACACTATTCCAGATGTGTTCATTATTCTCAGAGTGCTGTGTGTTAAATGTGTGACACAGTGTTGGCTACTGTTACAATTAGGGCTGGACGATATGGTCAACATTTATATCACGATATATTTTCTAATTTCGGTCAATACGATATAATTCCGATATCGATATGAACAATATATTATACTTCCAAGAACAAATAAGAATCTGACATCACCATCAAACATTAACCTCTCAGCTTTGTCAGTGTTAATATTTTTAAACTAACTTTAAAATTGAGGGCAGTGAACTGGGAGGTGCCATCAGTCAGTGACAGATGCTGTAAATAATGTATATTTAAATACTGAAAATGTGTTTTTAAATCATATTGTTGTTATTGAAACATTATGTATTGTGATATATACCGATATTGAAATATTGCCCAGCCCTAGTTACTGTCAAGAACGCTGAGTCGGACTGACGGACGCACACGCTAATAACACAGGCATTTATTTAAACAGAATAACAAAACAAACACAAACGGACTTGAGGGCAAACACGAAGTGAGGAACAGATGAGGCAGACTAGAACAGGAAACGAAACAATACGAGGAACTGGAACGAGAAACAACATGACTAGGAATTCGAACAAAACAAATGACCAATACAAGGAAATGACACCAGGGAACTTAAATACATGACCAGACAAGACACACCTGAAACAGATAACGAGGAGTACGGACAAGGAGGCGGAACAAAGGCGGGACAAGGGCGGAGACATGGACAATACCAGACAGAGCCATGTGCTGAGAGAGCACATGGCGGGGAAAACAGACATGACAGGACGAGGGCGTGACAGTTACAACCAACCTGCTTCACCATAAGGAGCATCTGTTGTAGGTTTATAAAGAAAAAGTCGTTTAAACAATGCTTACAACAGTTTTAAAGACACAGAAACGTGCTTGCAGTTTTCCTGTAGCATTAGATGTATTTGTAGCATTAGTAAAAAGACCAGTGTAGTGTTTCAGTGTGTATTTTATACCTTGAGCCATAATTAATGGTGCTTTTGTAAGGATTTGCAAAGGCACTAACATAATTGTAATGATCGTTTGTCATGTCACCATGGTGATTTATTTCCGCACCCTGAAGACCTGGTGAAACCATCCTTACAATAAGTCAAAATCAACACCTTTTAATTGTGCTATTTGCATTCGTTATTTGTGAGCCCAGTTATGTTCAATTTATAATAATACTGAGGGTAAAACGTTGCGGTTGACATCTATATTTATGAACTTCGTAACTACTGTAGACACTTTCAAAAATGCCAGTAAATGAATTTTCTCAGCTGAACTGCTGTGAAAAAAGAGAAAATGACAGTTTTATTGAAGTCAGAATAGCACTTTTATTTCATAGAAAGGCCCTTCTCTCTAAACGTACCTGTAGTTTCCCATAAAACAGCAAAGAAATCATGTTACATTTACAGACCTTGTGTATATGAAAAGTACTGTATGCTGTAGATGGCTGCATTTAGTATATTTTATATTTTATGTGGACACATTCACAGGGAGTGTCACAAGCTGCATGTGCACAGCTAAATACCAGAGGGTGCCATATGCAGAACTATTTATAAGACTTGTTAAAATGCAGAGTGTCCTCCTCCAAGTGTGTTTATGCTGTACATTGCATTAGCGGCATTTCACGAGACCCGGCGCTAGCATGTGTTAGCCTTCGCCCTCTTGGCTTCGTAGCACTGTGTGATTGGAGAGACCTAGTTTACTGGTTGGAGTTGGACATGATTAAATTAGAGGGAAAGGAAAGCTTTGGTTGATAATCATCTAAATTATAGTCCTTCCTCAGGTGAAATGACTCTACCTTCAATAGTGCTGGGGTTTCAGCTAAACACTTTGTAGGGTGCTTTGTAAAAGGCTCATAGCAGGTAGGAAATAAATCACAGGTCCCGAAAAAAATCTGAACAGGACAGGACAAGAGAGAACAGCAGTAAATTTCCTCTCCACTATAATTCTCCAGCATTGCTGTGATATTGAAATCCATTCATAATACCCTGACGTGGGCAGGGGTGCACTTTTTGTAGGGAGGACCAGCAGAGGCTAACAATTCAAACCTGAAACCCAGTGTTTTTGTGTGTTGCCGCTATTAGAAACAAAAATGCCATGTGTTTTCTGGTACACATTCAGTTCAGGGATTCAGGTCCATTGCTATTTATAGTGGCAATATTTCCCTATTTTCCCAGTGGATTTCTTAGTCTTATGTGCTGATTTTGACAAATATTTCAGCTAAATATATCTGAATAAATTAAGAAAATAAGAAATGTTGTGGAATAAAGCAACAAATGAACATAGTAAAATTTGCCCCAGGGCGACGGTGGTGCAGCAGGTGGGTGTTGCAGTCACATAGCTCCAGGGACCTGGAGTCCCGTTCCGGGTGACTGTCTGTGAGGAGTGTGGTGTGTTCTCGCTGTGTCCGTATGAGTTTCCTTCCACAGTACAAAAACACACGTTGGTAGGTGGATTGGCAAGTTTCCATAGAGTGTCCATAGAGTGTGTGTTGCCCTGTGAAGGACTGGCGCCCCCTCCAGGGTGTATTCCTGCCTTGCGCCCAATGATTCCAGGTAGGCTCCAGACCCTGAACTGGATAAGGGTTACAGACAATGAATGAATGAATGAATGAAATTTGCCCTATGATCAGACTTATGCCATATAAAACATTTATAAAACATTGAGTGATTGAGGTCTTGAGCACAACACGTGACATTACTGACCGTAACTAAACCCCATCTTTGAGTTCTGAATACATGGAAATGTTTGAAAATATCTGATAGTTCTTTCATAAACCTGCCATTCCGAATAAAATAATGTTTTGCTTATTATTATTATTATTATTAAATATCTAAATAACTCATAACTGACATTTAAGAGAGAGTACGAGCATGCCCAAACTCCTCCCCTCAGCCCTAAATGTACCCTCCCAACTTTCTCCCACCTCCGCCCCATCTCCCCACTTTTCTCTTGTTCACGGTTCCAAGGGAGGTCTTGGCTCTGAACTCCAGCCCAAAATATACCTCCCTGCTTCTGCCTTCATGGGCATAGTCCATAGTAGCAAACATACCATTAGCAACTGCTTCACAAGGTCTTTACTTGAAGATATTGTGTCCTTTATATATATTGCTTACTTCTTCTTCTTCTTCTTCTTCTTCTTCTTCTTCTTCTTCTTCTTCTTCTCCTCCTCCTCCTCTTCTCCGACACCCAGCTATGGTTTTGTGCATCTCTGTGTGTGTGTGTGTGTGTGTGTGTGTGTGTGTGTGTGTGTGTATGCCTACTCCCTACGGACAGAAATGATCATTATTGCAAAGCGTCTCTAATGTCAATGTCATGATTATGCAGTAGAGCTCAGAGATCAAAGGAGGAAGAGATCAGCAAGAAAGGTGTGATTTACATGTTCAGGAAAACACTGCATGGAATGGGCATGCATGCATATGTCTGTGTGTGTGTGTGTGTGTGTGTGTGTGTGTGTGTGTGTGTGTGTATGTGTGTATGTGTGTGTGTGTGTGTGTGTGTGTGTGTGTGTGTGATAAAAAGTGGGAATGACAGTTACAATGGCAGGGGGAAGAAGCCATCCCTTGAATATTAAGCCTTAAGCTCTAACTGCTACTTTAGCGTCTTAAATAAAAAAAAGGCTTGAAATAAGCCTGTTACCTGTTCAGATCGACATTACAACATTCCTTCGTCTGTTCCATTCAATTTCCTCCCTGTCCACGGCCTCCCCTCTATTAGGGAATAACAATTACTGCATCAAAAGAGGCTTTATTTTCACAGCAGCACAATACAGATATAACAGAGCGCAGCAGTAATGATGAGAGATGTTCATCCCCTGTAGGCCAACAGCTGTTTTTCAGCTGAAAAACATGAAAGCACACAGAGGGCCAGGAGCGAAACATTGTCAGCAGCAGTTTGTAGACTTAAGCTGAATTTGAGGTGGATTAGTTTTGCCTGGGGAGCTGCTATGATTTAAAGTGATGGATCAGCGAAAAATTAAATTTACACACTTTTCCCCCCTTTACGCCACGTGTAGTCGATCAGCCGAGTCATGTTCGGTGTCTAAGAAAGTGACTTCTTTCTTAGGTTTTGCGCTGGAGCCGAATGGGTAATTAAGCTGAGAAGTAATGAAAGCTCATGTACTTACACCAATCAGCAATAACATTACCATCACCTTGTTTCTACACTTATTGTCCATTTGATAAGCTCCACTGAC
Source organism: Hoplias malabaricus (assembly GCF_029633855.1). Classification (NCBI taxonomy): domain Eukaryota; kingdom Metazoa; phylum Chordata; class Actinopteri; order Characiformes; family Erythrinidae; genus Hoplias; species Hoplias malabaricus. Next base: position 84,431,628 of record NC_089820.1, on the reverse strand, counting down.
CATAAAGGTGCCCTTTGTAGTTCTACAATTACAGACTGCAATGGAACGGTTGCTCTGCATACTTCGTTACCACCCGTTCACCTACTATCTTCAATGTTTAGAATCACCAGGATGTCAACATATCATGCGGTGATCAACCACCCAAATATAACTGCTCTGTGATCCTCTGGGCGTTCTGCAGAGGTGATTGCTCTAAGACTGCAAGTGAAGCTCAGCTTCCCCTAAAATGTCAAAAAATAAGTGATCAGATATATACTGTTGTGTGTACATGTCATTGAATAAATATTCACTACAACGCGCTCAACTTTTGTTCAGAATCAGCTTCTTATCACTGGTAAAGACGCGGCTTTCCTCTCAATCATTCCCGCAGCTTCACGGTGCTTTAAACAGTGTCCACAGAGTTCAATAGAGAAGCAGTGAAGTGCAGCGAAACGAGATGAGTGATTGGATAAATGCTGGGCTTTGTCCCGCCCATCGGACGCTCAGCGTCTCTGGGGTCTATGGGGCAGTGGGCTGGCCTCGGCTGGCCCGGACGCTCAGATTCTGCATGATGATTGGATGATCTGTCTGAGGCTGAATCCCTTTTTGATTGACAGCGAAATGAGCGAATCAGCGATCCTTTGGTGTAGAGCTCCGTGGGAGTATTACATTTTCATTCTGTTCAGAGTTGAACCAGACTTTCTTAAATCCCTCAAAACCCATCTAAAGTAGTTAAGATTTGGTTCTGTGGTTTCTGACACTGTATAACACTATTTTGTTGTTGTTAAAATTGGAATGACCAACTGCCTATAGTAATACGCATAATACTTTGATCATTAATAATTGTTTTTCATTAAAAATCACACAGCACAACTAAACCATTATAATTAGATAATAAATGCATTTCTCTCCTGGCTGTGTCATAGCAGCTCCATGACCTCAAGTGAGCAGGCAACTAATGTAACTGCAATGCTGGGTGTTTTATTCAAGGGCTTCTATGGAATACATTATCGCTGTAATTTGCTGTAATTCAGTTTAGTCTGAGTAAATAAACATGTTACATATATAAATACCTTCGTGTAATATTCTGATTACTATCTATTTAGATTGCAGCTGTATCAGAATACAGTAACTTAGGTTTTGTGTTCTAATACATAGTGCTGTTACATGTATTCTGTTCCTCCACAGCACTGAGAATAACCTTTAACAGCTATACTTTTAGACATCAGTCATCTGATATGTTTAACCAGCATGGATTCCAAGGACACTTCAGGAACTGTTGAGTTGTAGTCCTATTTGAATTGATTTCTAATCAAATGTGTATATATATAACCTGGTCATAGATACAACCATGTGCTCTGTCGTTATTGTTACTGAGCATTAAGGCACATTCAGAGCATGAGATTACGATCCAGGATATCTATGATGATTAGGAGAAATTAAACAGATTTATCCACCATGAACCTTCCATTCAAATCCCTTACAAATCACATTACAAAACCTACTCTAGTAAAACTAATCCAGCTCAAATAGAGCTTTATTTGGGAGGTATCTGTGGAATTTTCTGACTGCAATTCCATTCCACGATGAAAAATAAGTCACAAAATGGCTTGTGCCGTGTTATTCTGGTCTAGTGCTGGTTTAGCGAGTCACCCAATATGGTCATGCCAGTGTCCAAAACATGTCATATGCTGATTCTGGTTGCAAACTAAATATCTGCTTTCCTTTCTTTGGCTCATTATGCTAGCATCCAGAACACATCATATGTTAGTTTTGATTATGATCAGCTCTTAGACACCTCTTATAATTAGTGAATTCAACTTTTTTTTTAAATGAAATCACAGTTCTGATGATCTCCATACAAAACCAAGAAAGGATCAGTCAGGATTACAACGCCCAAAGCCAAGAATAGACTGTGTATTTATTTCTTTGTTTGTATTTTGACAAGGCACATTAATCAACACTTCAGCTACCACATCATTGTAAATGTGCTAGAGTTTCACAGACTAGAGTGGAATTGGGTTTTCTGGAATGATAGCGCTTCGTCCTGTATCACAGCTAATCACCAGCATCAATATTGACCCCTGTTTTATCTCACACAGAGGTAACCTGCTATTAATACAGCAAAAATGGGTCTAACTGCTTTTTAATATTCATCATTTTCAGGAGAAATGTTAGATTAATGCAGATAAATGTTTAGACATATAGTCTATCTAGAGTGAACAAACCGCTGAGCCGAGTCCTGTAATTTAATAATGATATGACACTATATGGTACGACTGATGACACTGACAGACATCTGAAAGATAAGGTTTTAAAAGTTAAATGAGGTGACTGTTGTTTTCAAAAAGAGGACGAGCTTGAATAGCCTCCTGTGACACTCAGGTAATAACACTAGAGCTAAGTGCAGGACCTAAGAATGATTAGATTGTATCTGACAAAAGATAGATGGCAGGGAAGATATATTACTGAGATAGAACAGGGGAGAGCAATACAACTTGTACAAAGCTTCCAATAGTGACAGCAAAAGGCAGTTTTCCAAGTTTACCACAAGCTATGTGCTAATAACGCTAAGAGACAGTTCGCTAGCTCATGTAGCCTGCTACAAAATAAATGTATGTAATTAATACATGTTTAATATTGTATAATAATGTTTATTTCCCTTCAATGTTTACGGAATGAAGAAAGAAATTGAGTTGTAGTCTGTTAATGAACCCGTTTGTGTTGGAATGCATCTACCACACATGGGGGCGGCCATGTTTTAAACAGGTTTAGTACAGAATCTCTGATACATTCAAGTCACTAAATTTCAGTATAAAGGCCATTTTAAACATCAAGGAAGGACCATTATAAGAAATGACTCCTTTAAGATGGAGCTAATGCCGTGACTCAACCAGTAGCTAACGTACCACGCATTCTGTTCTTTTTCTTTTATAATTTCCCCCTTTCTGTTTTTATTTCTTTTCTCTCCATATTAACTTCCTGTGCTATTTCTTTCCTAGCTTTCTTTTTCTAAGGGTTTAATGTCCTTAATCCTAAATCTCTCTCTCTCTCTCTCTCTCTCTCTCTCTCTCTCTGTGTGTGTGTGTGTGTGTGTGTGTGTGTTTCAACATTCAATGGGCTTTATTGGCATGACTGACTAACATGCAATATTGCCAAAGCAATTACAAAATGATGGCAGAGCAATCAGCTTAATAAAAATACACGTATGACAACAATAGCTTTGTATAAATAGCAACAATATTTTGTATAATGTGTCTATGCTTAGAATATTACGAATATTAGAATATGCAAATCCAGATAAATATGTAATATACAGAGAAAAACAAAGTAGGGTAGTATCAAGTTTGTCTATAAGAACAGATCAGTGACCATCTCTCTCTCTCTCTCTCTCTCTCTCTCTCTCTCTCTCTCTCTCTCTCTCTCTCTCTCAGTTGCTAGACGCTACCCTGTGTTTCTAGGCCGAGCTCATCGTTCCTATATGCGGCAGGAGCCACTATATATTCAGAGTGTTCTCAAGGTCAATCGCACACTCTACATCGGAGCCAGGTAAGCAGATCTGCACTGACCACTCACCTACAGTGACAAGTCACCTCCACTACCCACCAAACTGCACTGACCACTCACCTCCACTACCCACCAAACTGCACTGACCACTCACCTCCACTACCCACCAAACTGCACTGACCACTCACCTCCACTACCCACCAAACTGCACTGACCACTCACCTCCACTACCCACCAAACTGCACTGACCACTCACCTCCACTACCCACCAAACTGCACTGACCACTCACCTCCACTACCCACCAAACTGCACTGACCACTCACCTCCACTACCCACCAAACTGCACTGACCACTCACCTCCACTACACACCAAACTGTACTGACCACTCACCTCCACTACCCACCAAACTGCACTGACCACTCACCTCCACTACCCACCAAACTGCACTGACCACTCACCTCCACTACCCACCAAACTGCACTGACCACTCACCTCCACTACCCACCAAACTGCACTGACCACTCACCTCCACTACCCACCAAACTGCACTGACCACTCACCTCCACTACCCACCAAACTGCACTGACCACACACCTCCACTACCCACCAAACTGCACTGACCACTCACCTCCACTACCCACCAAACTGTACCGACCACTCACCTCCACTACCCACCAAACTGTACCGACCACTCACCTCCACTACCCACCAAACTGTACTGACCACTCACCTCCACTACCCACCAAACTGCACTGACCACTCACCTCCACTACCCACCAAACTGCACTGACCACTCACCTACAGTGACAAGTGTACTGCACTGACCACTCACCACCTCCACTACCCACCAAACAGCACTGACCACTCACCTCCACTACCCACCAAACTGCACTGACCACTCACCTCCACTACCCACCAAACTGCACTGACCACTCACCTCCACTACCCACCAAACTGCACTGACCACTCACCTACAGTGACAAGTGTACTGCACTGACCACTCACCACCTCCACTACCCACCAAACAGCACTGACCACTCACCTCCACTACCCACCAAACTGCACTGACCACTCACCTCCACTACCCACCAAACTGCACTGACCACTCACCTCCACTACCCACCAAACTGCACTGACCACTCACCTCCACTACCCACCAAACTGCACTGACCACTCACCTCCACTACCCACCAAACTGCACTGACCACTCACCTCCACTACCCACCAAACTGCACTGACCACTCACCTCCACTACACACCAAACTGTACTGACCACTCACCTCCACTACCCACCAAACTGTACCGACCACTCACCTCCACTACCCACCAAACTGTACTGACCACTCACCTCCACTACCCACCAAACTGCACTGACCACTCACCTCCACTACCCACCAAACTGCACTGACCACTCACCTACAGTGACAAGTGTACTGCACTGACCACTCACCACCTCCACTACCCACCAAACTGCACTGACCACTCACCTCCACTACCCACCAAACTGCACTGACCACTCACCTCCACTACCCACCAAACTGCACCAACCACTCACCTCCACTACCCACCAAACTGCACTGGCCACTCACCTACAGTGACAATTGTACTGCACTGGCCACTCACCTCCACTACCCACCAAACTGCACTGGCCACTCACCTACAGTGACAATTGTACTGCACTGGCCACTCACCTCCACTACCCACCAAACTGCACTGACCACTCACCTCCACTACCCACCAAACTGCACTGGCCACTCACCTACAGTGACAATTGTACTGCACTGGCCACTCACCTCCACTACCCACCAAACTGCACTGACCACTTACTTTAATTGGCCTTTCATCTGCACTAATCACTGCATTGCAATGACCACTCACCTGCACTAACCAATCATCTGCACCGATCACTCAGCTCAACTGAGCAGTGCATGATTCAGTCCTGATGCCAGTTTCAGCAGTTTGTGCAGTGGACAATTGCCCTAAATGTTTTCATGTTTGTGACATCACCAATGATGTCACAACCAGGAGAGGGAACAGTAAGTTTGGAAATCTTTTCTTTTACACAGTGAATATAGAAGGGGGTTAGTCCTGTGTTAAAGAAACTCACCTGCATTTAATGCAGAAATGACCTCTGAATGCGGCTGGACGTCGCACCTACACATCATACAGTAGCATTGTGTCGGATCGTGGATAAAGGACTTTAGACAGCCTTACGAAAATGGCTTTTAGAAGCATTACGGCAGTGGCAATTGGCAAGGGCCTTATTTTAGATGAGGAGATGAGGATTTTTTTTTTCATTCGAAGCGAATGGCAGGTGTCCCGGCCGCTGCTAAACGGAAATGAGAAATTACACAGTGGAACGATTTCATTACCATTCTGGGATCTCTAAAAAATGAAAACTTCGGTTGTAAGTGCTGAACTCGAGGAGGTAAAGGAGGTATTATCCTCTCAAAGTCATTTTTCCATCTGCTTTTTATTCTTCCCACTGTGTGTGTGTGTGTGTGTGTGTGTGGGTGTGTGGGTGGGAGGGTGAGTGTGTGTGTCACTTCGTTTCACGGGTGTTATCTTAAGGAGTGTTAAAAAATCCACCACACCGATCATACTTTTCTTCAAAGGCAGAGCAGACCGGCTCTTTCTCTCTCTGGAGAGTTCACATGTGCTCTTGCTTAGACTGATGCCTGGAGGGAAAGTGCTTTTAGAGAGAAAAGGGGGCAGCCGTGCCCTTTGGCCCTGACCTGTGGTCACCCAGAAAGCTCTCAAACAACCTCCTGTCTTCCCCCTGACAGAGCAGATACACCGCGGCTTGGGTTGCGGACTGGAAGTGCGGGGGAAACCGGTAGGAACCAGATCACGTCTTCCAGAAAGTGTTAGATCTTTTGACAGAGATTTACACGCCAAGAGACACATGAGTTTTGAGATGAACCATGGCTGTGAATTACAGACTCCATCTGCATTATTTATAACTGACACTACAGAGGCCATAAGATTAGATCAGGGCTTCCCTGAGATAACTGCAGATGAGTGCTCCTGTAATAAACCAGCCCTGAAATAGCACCGTCTGACCCTGCGGGACAATAGAAAAGATCCAGGTTTAAGGGTGTTTAACTAGAAGCTACACTATCTGTCTAAACATTTGTAACGTATGATCGCCACCTGTTTGAGATGCACTCATTACTGACAGTGTTCAGCTGCGCACCCATACTGAGTGGATCAGACACAGCAGTGCTGCTAAAGCTTTTACAAACCCACTCCTGTCTGCTCTATCAGACACACCTACCTTGTTGTTCCACCTTATAGATGCAAAGTCTGAGACTGTACTGTTTGTGTTAGCCATCTTCAGCTCCTTCATCAGTGGCACAGGACGGTGTCGACTGGATGTTTTTGGTTGACACTGAGGGGTTTAAAAACTCCAGCAGCACTGCTGCGCCTGATCCACTTGTACTAGTGCAAGTAAACCTACCTGGAGATGGCCCTGAGAGGTCCTGAGCATTGAAGAATAGGGTGAAAGAGGGCTGTCAAGTGGTGCATTTCCACTTCACAGATCTACACTACTCAAACTCCACTTCACAGACTGATTATACAGATCAGTATCATTTTTTGTTCCTTGTTGCACTGTCCAGCTCTCTGTTGTGTTTCGTCTGACACCAATGTTTTACTCCCTACTCTGGTCGCTTGGAACCACAAGCGAATAGAACAGTACCCAGTTCCAGGTGCCAGGTACCAAATTTTCATAATGAAAAAGCCAAAAAAAAAAAAGCAGATTACAGTCAAGCCGAGTAAGTACAATGCAGTGGAAAAGCACCCTAAGTATGCAGAGCAACAGATGAACTACAATCAGTAAAACTGCACAACGTACCTACATGGGCAATGGAGCTGATAAACAGACAGTGAAGGTAGTGTTATGGATGCCTTATAACAACAGGGAAGAGTAATGTACCCATTATAGCAGTACCAGTACTGTCACTTTAAAGTAAGAAAAGCAAGAAAACTGCATTATAACATCTGTCCAAACTATTAAGAGGTAATTAATGAGAGGAGCAGGTTGCAAAATGTAACAAATAAAAACACGTAAAGCTTTATTAAACGTGAATTTATGAAGATGTACATCTTTCTTTAGGTGCTTTAGAGCTTTCATACATTCATAATAAAACATTTTAAGTGCATTATTAGTGCATTATAAGGAGAGTATCCATAGGAAGTGTTAACAGTATTTTCTTTAGCTGCATTATTTTCTCCAAACGTGGCGGAGTGAACACATTCAAACAATTCTGACAATTTAATCTACAATCTTCTTTCATACGTTGGTCTCTTTCACATGTTTTCAGCAGCTAGACTGGTCAGACTCTTAGTTTATTTTAGGCTCTGGTATCTTCACTACAGTAGAAAAGGCGTCCGGCTTGGTGGATGACTATGGAACTTGCTTGTACTGTTGACCAGATTAGACATAAATTAACACATCTCTGGCGGTCTCACACACACAGACACACAGACAGATATTTTAAAAACCCATATTTATTGTTGTAGCTGCTAATATGTTCCTGAAATTGTAAATGTGAACTAAAATATACAGGAGAACGTTTTCTGTAGGTGTTATGTTAACTTTTTTCTACCTAGGAAAGCAACAAACTGTCATTTGACCAGAGGCTTCCAAACTTGCTTACAACAGTAAACCATATTAACTGGCATTACTTTATTCACCCCTACAGAAAAAAAACAACAATATACCCATCTTACCTCCACCTTTGTTGTTGTTTGTTCCTTCTCACAGTGTGAGGAACCTAGGGCAGTTTTAGAAGGAAAAGTGAGCTCTAGAAAGTTTAGAACATTCAAGGAAATAGACCCAGATATAAACATACCTAGATGTACTTCACCTGCGGTGGTGCTGGTGCAGTGCCAAACAACTTTTGTGAGCACTGCTTCATTGTCTGAAAAAGATGAAGGTAATAGATAACGTTGCATTTTGAGGTTTTTTTGTTCTTTTTTTTTTAATGTATTTCCATTTCTAGTGTTAGCTCCTACAAACAATGATGCCACCTGGCACCTTTTATGAAAATCAGAATATTGTCCAAAAGCATCGTATTTGAGGAACTGGTTCATTCACATTTACAGCGGATGAAACAAGAAACAAACTGTACCTGAGCTAATTTGTTGATAGATGCCATTTAAAGCAATAGCCAGGAGAATTAAAAGTGATGCAAACACAGGGTGTAGCCAAAGTACGTTGTTCTTCTCTATTGAAGGGGGAAAAAGAAATGATTTTGTAAGTTTCAACGATAAAATTAAAGGGGAAGTAAGATATTTTCTCCAATTAGTCTTCTTTATGTTATAAAACAGCCATTGTACTGACAACTAGTGGCCTGGATGTGTCAGAGATTCTGTCCCCATGTGGGGATGCTCTCTATGGAGCATGAATTGGTTAATTCTGGAATTAAGTAAATTGCACTTTATAGAAGAAAAATGAAAAAATAATAAAAAATGAGGGCGACACTGTGGACAAGGGACCTGGAGGGTGTGGGTTCGAGTCCCGCTCCGGGTGACTGTCTGTGAGGAGTGTGGTGTGTTCTCCCTGTGTCTGCGTGGGTTTCCTCCGGGTGCTCCAGGCTCCTTACACGGTCCAAAAACATCTGTTGGTAGGTGGATTGGTGACTCAAAAGTGTCCATAGGTGTGAGTGAATTTGTGAGTGTGTGTCACCCTGTGAAGGACTGGCGCCTCCTCAACGGTGTGTTCCTGCCTTGCACCCAGTGCCTCTGGACCCACCGCAACCTTGTACTGGATAAGTGGTTACAGACAATAAATGAACAATGGCTTTCATAAATAATGTGAATACAATAGCTGCTTTCTTTTCTTTCAAAAAGTATTACTTTTGAAATTTTTGAAAAAGGTTTGGCTTCGATACACACCTCTGTATCCTCTAAGGGTCTCTAATTTGTTTTCATTTATAGAAACCACTGTCTATAACCACACTTAGTATCAGGTTGAATCATATATCGTTCTTAGCGCAGTTACCATGTTTTAAAAAAAACACTATTCAGCACAAGAAAGTGCTAATCTGCAAATGTTTTGTGTTGAAATGTTGTATTATTTTCTGAGCTTGTCCTAGGTAGTATCAAATCTGAACTCTAATAATTTTATGAGGTTTTTATAAAATAAAGTATCCTTTAATTTGCATAAATACGTAATCAAATCTAAAAAACAAGTCAAGATCTCTGAATCAAAATGTAAAAAGGTTTTCGTGTATATGTGCATACCTTCATGTGAACAGTGTTCCCTAAATCCTGACAAAACATGCTGCTTCCAGCTGATTGGGTTGCTTTGGTTACAGATGATGGTGCTGCCTCTGACAGACAGGGAAAGGGTGATGTGTGCAGGTGAAGTCTCATTCTTTTCCTCAAAGGTTTCATTATAATAGGTGGAGCTGATGGAGCGGTCATGACCTCTACAGGTAAATGTCACATTACAGGTGTCATTGATTAGCTGGTGAGGGACAGCAGAAAGGACAGGGGAGTCCACTGGATCTGAGATACACACATAGATCATCGTTTTAGTGCTAGTCAACACGAAATAAATGAACAATCAGTCATTTACACAATCATTTATTTAATAATCAAATGGACTGATTGTTATGAACAAGCTCTTTCTTCATCAACATCACCCAGTACTTCATTAAATACAAGCTAAACATTGTCTTTTCCAATGCAACTGTGTGATTGGTTACAGCTTCCTTTTGCATCTTTTTGCAGTGACCCAGTGATTTACTGGGCCTGACCTTACACACACACATCACAGAACACATTCAATTCCAGGTCATTTACACCCAAATGAGCATGTCCCCAAACATGTCCAGTATTGGCTTAGCTTTAGACACCGCAGAAGAGGATAAACATACTGCTTTGGTGAAAAATCAGCTTCGGGCCCAAATGAACTACTAAAGGTCATAAGGTCGTGTATATTGGCAAAACTGAGATGCCTTTGACAGAGAGGTTTCAAATATGTTGTCAGAGTTGCCTTGTTGTGTTAGATTCTACAGAGTCTAACAAAGTTAAAGATTCAGGTTTCTGTCACTGTAACACAAAGCATTTTTAAAAAAAATGTCTCAAATTTGTTTTTTTAAATAATTAATGAGAACAATTCTTATACTGTTGTGTGAGATTTTCTTGAATCTGTGGCCTACTTAGGTGAACTCCTATCTCAGATGGAACCATCAACATATAAACGTATGTGGGTGCAGTTTTTTTTGGTAAACGCAGACATTAGCATGCTAGCTAGGTTTATATCTCTTCTTGTTGACAGCACCATAACATCTAGCAGCATCAGTGTAGCGTGTAGCAAACATCATTTTAATCTGAATGTATTTGCTTTTAAAATAAAGCAGGATGAAGTGGCAAAAGTGATATAAACATAGAATGAATCAGCAAATAGCTGCGTCATTAAGCCATTACACCACAAAGATTCTGCAGTTCTTAGCACGCTAAACTAACCACATGCTATTCCACTCTGAACCATTTGGCTTTGCAGTGGAACAGAGCCATGTTGTTGACCTTAAATATAATTGCATATAATACATGCCATAGAACTTCACTTAATAATCAAACCTCACAAAAGTAAGCGATATTTAGGGTTGTATTTTTTCTTCCCCGACATGACTAAAGTTTTGTTATATTAACATCTACTACAAGTTTTCCCTTCTTCTACACGATACCTCACAATTTGTTCCCTCAGTGGTGAAATTACATTTTAAAACAAGAGCTGTGTCAGGACTGCGTATTTTCTCCCACTGACAGTTTCTATAAACTTACCTAACACATGGAGTCTGTACGTAGCAACAGTTTTGTCCGTTTGCGAAGAATTCACTGCTTCATACAGTCCACTTTGATTCTTCTGTATATTCTTCAGCGTCAGACTGTAGCTATCAGTATTGAACTCCACTTTATACGGGCCATATGTTTTCACGTTATTTAAGTTAATCTTAGGGTAATATTTTATGATGATGTTTTCTTTGTTAAATCTCCAGGAAAAGTCGTTATCCTTATTGTCAGAATTCTGAATGTCCAGTTGAACAGAGAAGCCGACCTGTTTGTACAAATCTGTGGACACTATAGGAATAGAGAACACATATTAGCTATTTGAGTGTGTCCAACCTACCACAAAAAACACCTGAACATTACTATTAATGTCAACTTAAGGCATATGAGAGACATCATAACGAAATATAGTATAATAAAAGGGGGAACCATGGTAACACCTTTTTTTTAACGCTACAAGGCACTGCAAAACATTTATAATGTATTATAAGGCATTCATATGTCATCAGAGACATGGATAAAATTATTGATAAAAAAACATGGGGGTTTCTTTGGCACAACAACATAATATCATTTTTATTATTTTTAATATGCACATAATTCATGCTCATAATATTCATACCCCCATTGATGAATGTATTTAAAAGTGTGTTGAATGTATTTAGAGAGAAATTATATTCATAGAAGAAAGGCATAACTTTCTAGATTTAGATTCACTGTGCACTTGAAAATGCAGTTCCCATGAACGTTTCTATATTGAAATGCAATTTAAAAGAAATATGTTGAAAAATGTTACACATTTCTAGGACTTTATAAAGCTAACCACATCCCAGAAAGTTTACGGAACTTAATACATTTAAACAAGCTTTTTATAATAAAAAGATTACTTAGAGAACTAAATTTAGGGAAGATTATTTTTACCTGTGACTGTCACAAAAATAGAGAGAACCAAAATCAACTTCTGAACAGTTTCCATCGTTGTGCATTTGAGCCACTTCCTCTTTTCATGCAAACACAAGTAACACAGTGATACAGGAAACACACGAACAATACCCTCAGTAATGTCTTTCTTAAAAAAGACATCTGTTGCGGTTTTGTATATTGATTTTCACGACATATTTCAAATTTTGTCTGTGCCCAAGAGCAAACTTCTATATCACTCTCTGAAAACCTATAAAAGTGTTGTTCCCAAAGAGATTTGCTAATTCTCTTGAATCATTACCTGAGACATTCCTTCTTTTCACATTGTAACATACATAATGTTGTGGGAAAAACTATGATATCTGGAGAAAGTTCAGTGTGTTTAGTGAAAGACCTGATATTACTGTTGAAGGTGAATGATTTTAAGCTTTCAAATTTAGAGAAACCATAATACAGCTGTGATACATCTAGCCAGTGGGATCAGTAGTACCTCAGAAAACCATTGCCACATGACCCCTGCATCAAGATGCAGCCTAAATCTGTATATCCAAGAAGACAGCCATAGATCAGTTCTATGCACATATGCCTCAGTGTTATCTGGTGGTTTTTCAGATGGTGTGAAAAGAAGTTTAAACCTGAGCAGTGGTCAGATGAGTCTATTTTTCGACTTGTTTATGAGGAAAACAGAAATGGAGTTCTCAGTGCCAAAGATGAAAAAGAAAACTCTGTTTTCAGTGAATGGTGCAAAAGCCAGTATCTGTCATGGTGGGTACATCAGTGCCCATGGCATAGGTGAATTATATAGGGGCGAAGGTACAATTGATGTGGAGTTGTGTATTGGGATTTTAGAAAGATAATTGCCACCAAGTCCATGCTTATTTTAGCAAGAAAATGGCAGACATTTGTTTCCAAACAACTACTAAGTGTCATTAAAAGGATAGATGTGTCACACCCTTGCCCTGCCCTGTGCTGTCCTATATCTGTATTCCCCACCATGTGCTTCTTTAGGCATTTATACCCCTTTGTTTGCAGCGCTCTCTTGTCTGGTCTTGTGTGTTTTTCTGTGTCTTGTTAGTTTACCCATATCTACCCTGGTTCACGACTGTTTTCTCTCTGTCCTAGTTTATTCCTGTTTAGTTGTTCACTTTACTCCTGTCTGTGTTTGTTCTCTTTTTGTTTTGTTTTTGTAATAAAGACTTTCCTTGCGTGTACGTCTGCCTCCTCGCCTTCCTAGCGCAGCCGTGACAAGGTGATGTAAAATAGTATTTAACATTCCTCTGTCCCAAGTATTGCAGGCATCAAATTCTAAATGTGTTTATATTTACAAAGTACAATTAGGTTAGTGAAAATATTAAACTTTTTTTAAATTGCATTTCAAGAGACTTAACAGAGGACAGATTTATTTTAATTGCATTTTATAAAACATTTAAATAAACACTATACACTATATATAACAATTAAACAAATCACAGGTGTGAAATCAAAGTGTTTAATAGCTGAACAATCTAAGCTTTGAGAAACACACCTCATATCTAAGGTTTTTAATGAATTTATTTATTTTGGTGTTTGTGTGTGTTTCACAAAACCAGATTGTTAAGTTAATAAACAAACAAATTTTGTTATACCTGTGATGTGTTTATTTGCTTCAAAGTAACAGCTGGATGAATATCCTGTAAATAGAGTACTTCTACTCTCGTATTTTTCTTGCAGTATTGTGCACAGTAATTATTAAGTTTATTCTTGTTTGTACATGATGTTGAAGACAGGATGTGTTCATATATTGCAAATTTTATATCCTGCTTCCATTGTGTTTTGAATGGAAATATTTTTGGGTAATATTATATAGCTACTTACTGTTAAAGAACCAGCTTTAGTTGTAATTTCAAATTATTCAGTTAGTAAAATACTAGCCAGCTGAGTCTTAGCTAGTCAATCTAAAGTTCTTAGAGAGCACAAATCTATTTTGTTGTTTACTAGTAGTGGACGTCACAGAAGGCACAGAAACTATGATGAAAAGTGTGAAGGTATGAATATTAGTGTCCCTGAAGTAGGAAAGTGAGTAGCTTGTAAAGTTAACCAATTAAAATAGCAGATATTCAGTTATTGCTCTTCTATTCAAATGGCAAGTGCCGACTTTGTTACATACAGTTTGCTTGAGACCGTTAACCCTGATATATCCAGCTAATATTTGGTACCACAGCAAAAGCAGCAATGTGCAGTTTTTTAAAATGATTTTATTAAGAAATAAATAAGCTTACAACACATTGTTAAATAACATATATGTAAGATACAGTAGGCCCACCCACTTCTGTATCATATTTATGGCATTCAGCAAATGGGGGCAGCCTTTGCTCTAATTGTTAGTGGGCTGGACTTGATACTGGAAGGGTGGCGTTTCAATCCCAAGGACCAGCAGGAACATCCATGGCTGAATTTCCATTGAGCAAGGCACTGACCTCCCAAATGCTCCCTTGGTGCCGGGGATGTTTGCCCACCGCTCTGGGTGTGTGTTCACAGTCCTGTGGGTGTGGGTATGTGTATGTGTGGAATAAACATTTTGTTGTAAGTTGTACAATGACAAATAATTGCACCTTAAAATAAAACGTGTCTGTGTTACAGAGGAAAGCTAATACAATGTTAGAAGCTGGCTATTGTTACAGTGGGCTGTTGGTTCACAATGAATCAAACCCTAGTCTAGTACAGGTCATCTTTTTTATCCATAACACTACCCAAGTACTTGCTTTCTACAGAGGCTTAGCATAAACAAAAAAGTAAGTTAAAATATAGAACATGTTAACACATGTTTAGAGAATTTAGAACCCCAGAAAAAATGCATCGAAGACAAAGATGAAAACAATGCAAAAAAGAAAATAGTTGAGAGTGAAGCTGCAGGTCTTGCTTTGCACATCCACTGGACCTGAATAATTGAATAAAATAAATAAGATAATTATTTTAGTTATGAATATTTTTTTAGGCAAGAGCTTAGTTCTGATTAAAATCTTGACCACGGCCTTAAATGAATGGCCATTCTGTAAACTTACCCTCCACAGTGAGAAAGTATGTATTGACTGTAATGAGCTTTTCACCAGAGGCTATTAGTTTATAGCATCCATTGTCAGTTTTCTTAAGGTTCATCAGGGTCAGAGTTAAGTTTGTCTTGTTGAAAGCCACTCTTTGTGTATAATCATCATAAACTTTATAGTTGTTATCGCTATAATATGTCACAATATTTGTGAAATTTATTTTCCATGTTAGGTCATCAAACTTTGGTATAGTATTGTACACGTGCAGATGAACAGAACCACCAACCCAACCTGACACATTATAGGGTGCTGTAAAAAAAAAAAAATAATAATAATTAATTTAAAAAACTTTGTTTTTATCAATTTCTTTTTTAATCTTTGTATTTTTTTCCTTCAACTGGATGACATAGGGAGGAAATACTTTCACAGAGTTCATGCCTAACTCATTCTGATGCACACTCTGTCCAAATGTTTGAAGTTTCCCCATATACTTAGTGAATTCAGCTACTTTAAGGTGCACCCATCGTATCAACTGTTACATTAATTATAAATATAACATCCTCCTTGTTTCTACACTGACTCTCAATTCTCTCAACTAAACACAGTGGAGCACTTTGATTACATCATCCACAATTATTGTCAAATAGGTAAATTAAGTCAAGTCCTTACAGCAATGTTCCAAAATCATTCCCAACAGAGGCATTTTTCTGCAGTAAAGTGGGATGAATTTTCCTATATATGCTCTTAGAACAAATGAAGGATATACAGGTCTCCATAGAGTACAGTAGACAAACAACTAAACCAGTAAAATACATTTAATTTCTGAAGTATAACAAAAGGAATGTAAAGCTGGAATGTTAGTCACAACCCGTTGTGGATTATTTTATATGAAACTATTTAATAGAGTTTTAGAAAAAAGTTTTACCTGGGACTGAGGCTGAAACGGAGAGAACAAACGTCAGCAGCAGAACCCTTGCCATCGTGTTGCATATGAGCCACTTCCTCTTTTAATATGGATAACGCTGTAGAACACCAAATCTGATGCTGTACCACAACATTTGTTTTGAGGGGGACGCTCCAGTGAGAAACCACGCCTGAGGACAAATAAAATCTAGATTGTTCCTCTTTATTAAATCAAAAGTAAAAATCTATTTTATACCCCGTTTTTTATAAAATTAATACTGGTACAGGTTTTGTGTATGGGCAAAAAGGATAATGATAACAAACTTTTATCATTTACACATGTATATATATATATATGGTATTTTGTAGACACTCTCATCCAGAGAGACTTTTATATATAATTTTATTTAAAAAAATATTTGTAATCGTTGCTTATTCCTCTAATCACTGAGACTCTCCTGATCGCACACAGTGTCAAAATCCTTCAGATGGTGGGCGTTAACATTAGCTACTTGAGAGACCCATGAGGTCAAGCCAGTGCTTTTTTTCAAACTGCTGCTATTGCAACACAACCAAACAGCTCAATACACCATATGAGAACACAAACTGCCTAGATCTGTCACATTAGCCTAAAGATGCCTGTGTTAGCAAGCACTGTGAGCAATGAGATGGGGTAAGAGGGCGCTCAGCCTACACACCCAGAGAATGAAGGCAATAATACTCTATAAGTCTCACAGACTTGGATGTCTGAGCCATCATCCAAGATGGAATTGCAATCTCATAACTACACTTGCAATACTTTGACTAAAGTACTAAATGTGTGCTATTTGTGGTTTACTGACAATGTACTAATATGCTTATTATACAAGTTAGTGCTATTAAAAATATTTAAATCTAAGTGTATTTAACTGTACTATTTTGAGACACGGTGAAGATGCACTTACAATATACTTCAGTGTGTTTTTTTCTAACTTTAAAATATACTTTGTTTCAACTTGGAGTATATTTCAATCCACCTTTCAGACAACTGTTAATATACTAATGA
Organism: Hoplias malabaricus; assembly: GCF_029633855.1. Lineage (NCBI taxonomy): Eukaryota > Metazoa > Chordata > Actinopteri > Characiformes > Erythrinidae > Hoplias > Hoplias malabaricus. The sequence goes on along the minus strand of NC_089820.1, from coordinate 84,414,445 downwards.
ACTATAGAATATATATTTATAATTCAGTCAAATCATGCAGATAAAATCAACTATACTTCTGTGTACTTTTTTACCTTTGTATGAGTTTGTCTCCAAATATGTCAAAAAGGTAATTTAATACATGAACATAAATTTCAACTCCAATTTGCACAAGTATTAAACACATATTTAAATAATAAAAAAAGTTAACATATATTATTAAAATGCCATTTGCTCTTTTAAATATTTACCAAATATCAAGCATGCATTTCGTTATAAAAACAGTTTTGCGAATGAAAGGCAGTCTTTAAAAAACAGTGCAAGGTCTTTGAGAAATGCTCTGAGAAAACTGTCACTTTTCTTAAGTGGAAAACATGGATGAAATCATCTCTTACAGGATTCAAAACTTAATATAGACATATAGAAATATACATATCGTGAGAGATGTGCCATAAAATGTTTTCCTCATTGATTCATCACCGTGCACAGAATGATGTAATAAATAAAGAGATCTAGCTCTGTGTAAGAACTTTGAAATCTCACAAAGAGCAGAAGGACCTGTAAAGTCTCATTATACGATAAAAGTCTTTTTTTTTAATATAGATAAACAACAAATTAAAAATGGGAAGATGGAAATCTTGATTGTTTAATTCATTAAATATTATTCCTTACAAATCAAGGTAGCAAGCTCCCGTAAATATCCAATATTGCCACAATCAGTCCGGACTTACCACATTGAACATAAACTCTTAAACACATAGAGAGTAAAGGTATGGATACTGCAGAGCAAACAGTATATTTAATCATGCTACAGATTTCATCTAGTTGTCCTAATGCATTAGGAGTCTTGCCCAGGAATGTTACTCTTATAGCATGTGGTGCCTGTCTGAGCTGGAAACTGAATCCAAATTCTCTATATGTTTTATTTAAAAATATGCCAAAAAATAAAAAGTTGCCAAACTGGTGGGAGAAGGATTGGAATATACGAACGAACAGTAGGTACCCATTTATGTAATACATTCACAAACATAGTAACAGCTCTCAGACACCTTTGTTACTCTACTGCCTCTGCTATGAAAAGTGAGGGCACCGAAATCAGAGGCTCTTAGCAAAAACTAAACTAGGTAAAAACATATGCGTACAATTACAGCAACCGTATTATCATCTAAAGTTTTATTCTGTCAACATAAGAACTCAAAGGCAAAGAGTATTATTAATATTAATAGCATTATATATTATTTATTACAATAATGAGTGCTATCTGGTACATATTAAGAGTCTCTTGTGGCAATGGTTCTTTCCGTTGTGCCACTGGAACTGTTCATCTGATTTTTATGTCGTTATTAATATTTGATAAAAAAAAATATCTCAATAATGACAACTGTGACGGTAACTAAGCAGCTAGAAGAAAGGATATTAATAAATGCTGTGGCATAAAGCAACACATGGCTATAGCACAGCAAAGGCATTATGTTTGTGACATTAACTGTATATAAAACGCACTTATAGATTCATTACTGCATATAACTTTATAATGTGAATGTAACGTGAATATACTGAAGTGCATTCTCAGTTGGCAGACATCTTAGATAAAGAGTACATGGTGTTATTCAGTGTTTCACATCAATGACACATTGTGGTCTGTTCTGAGGAGGTAGTGCTCGATATGTGGCTTTGTCATCTTCCTAGACAATATTAATGTAAGGTTTAAAGGAATATAATGCAGCAAGGCTTGCTATTTAGCTACTTTTTGCAATATTTCAGTGTAAGCATGACAAAGCTTCAATTTCTTTAGCTGCCAATTATATTTGGGAGATATAATAGAGAATTGCAGTCTCCAGTATATGGTATCCATAATGCAGACTATTCACTTTTTCAACAACCACACTGCACTCAAATCTATCTCACATTATTTACCCATATTTTCCAAAACCTAGATAGCTGGAATAGGATTCGGAGGTTCATAACTGGACCTGGAGTGACCTCAGTAATTTCATCTCTCCATCTGTCCCAAATCTTTCCATTTCTAAGGCTTGTTTTACTGATTTGCAGCATGGACATGTTTGAATAGTAAATGGTATACAGTGTTAAGTCATGAGGAAAATTGGGTAAAAACAAAAATGTGTTTGTGTGTTTGGACTGGTGACTTTAGGCTCAATGCAAACTGCTATAGAAGTCACACTTTAAGCTGATGCTTTTCTATAGGGATTATACAGCATGTGTTTGTGTGTGTGTGTGTGTGTGTGTGTATAATGGGTGTGTGTATAATGGGTGTCTACAGACTTTTGGTTGTGTAATTCATTACCGAGATGTCCAGAAAAGGGCTAGAGGAAGAGAAGAGGAGACAATAGGAAATTTGGATACATGCTAATAATGCTATTGCTAACAACATTTAACTAAAGAGACAGCTAGCTAGGTAATATCAGCACATTTGCCACCGAGTCCCTTTCAGATATATATGGATAATAGCCCAGCTAGCTCACTTACAGACACGTGGCCTAAAATCTACTGATAATAAAAACTGTATTTTTGACAGAAGACAGAAATTAGATCCTTGACTTTCATTGTAGCTGTGTCCTGCACAGGGCCGGTCACTGGGGGTATTGTCTAAGAAATAAGACTGGTCTAAAAGTGAATGTAATTGAGCCAATTTAGCACCTTGGTTAGTCTTTCCAATTCTTTCTCAACCAGGTCAAAAGGGAGTGTTGCACTTTCATTCTGTTTCAGGGGCTTCATTAGCTGTGGAGGAAACGTACGACTGTGGGAACTGTGTTCCTAAACGCTCAGTGGTAATGGCTTCCCTCAGATAATTGGTCTCAAAGTTTCAGAGCTTTACACAGTGGTAAAGAGAAACCCCTAAACATTTTTTTCTTTGATATGTCTGTGGTTTGTCCGTTATAAGTCTGTTATGATTCTATGATGTCACTTTTATCATTGTTATGTGGACTCATCTCTCCCAAATAGTACATTTAGAGAGGAGAAAAACTAAAAGCCTCTTCAGCTATAATGGAAGTAAAAGAAGATATAATTTATTCATTAGTAGTTTTGGACCTTTTCAATGGGCTCATTCGTTCTACAATGTCGACACAGTGAACAATTTCTAAAAAAGTTGGTTGTGGTCTTCTAGCCCTTAGGTAGCATTGAATTAAAAACAGATCCATTTATGTAGTGGAATTCACTGCTTGGGCTTAGAAACACTTCTGAAAACCATTGTCTGTGAACACAGTTCTTCTCTGCATCCAAAGGTCAAGAAACTCCAATGCAAAAAAAACCATATTTGATCAGGATAGAGTAATATCACCAAATTCTCTGGGACCGAACGTATTTAAGATATTTGTTTTTAGAAAATCGATGGATGGTGGGGGTAAAGAGGAGGGGGACTTGATATAAATGCACTGTTAAAAAGCCAGCATCTGTGATGGAATGGGGGAAGTCATTAATTAATGCACATGGCATGGGTGACTTGTACGTCTATGAAGGCACCGTTAATGCTGAATAATATATACAGGTTGGGAGCAACATGATACCATAAGGAAAATGTTTTTTTCAGGGTAGGCCCCTGCTTATTTCAGTAAGTTAAGGCAAACCCACATTCCACATGAATTAGAGCAGTACAGCTCCTTAGTAAAAAAAAAAAAAAAAAACTAGGTGATAAAATTGTCCAGACCTGCCACGCACTGAAAACTATCAGAGACTTGAAATTTTGAGTCGCTGAAACCCTATAACAAGAAAGAATGTGAAAAAAAATGCTTTCAGATTTACAGCTATTGATTTCCTCAGTTCCCAAACATTTACAGTGTTATTAAAGTACAGGTGATATAACATGTCCTTGTCCCATCTTGTTTTTAAACATGTTGCTGGAATCTAATTAGAAAATGACCAAATATTAAAAAAGAAATTTGCATTAACTATTAAAATGCTGTATATACTATTTTCAATGAAATATAGGATTTAAATGACGCATTTTGTTTTTAAATGTCTTGTAAACTTGTAAATGGGTTTTGTAAACAGCAGTTAATATTTAAAAAAAAGAGAAAAAATGAAGCTATGAGGTTTTAATTCCATAAATTAATGTCTTTGTAGTTGTAATGTAGTGTGTATTTTAACTAGGGTTTTAATGAGCCCATTATATCGTAGCATCTGGTTCGGAAAGTACTCTTTCCATAGAAATGCTCTATGAAAACCAACAGTTCCAGCATACACAGGCATTCTTGTTTTCCACGCTACAAGAGGAAACTAATCAAATCATAGGAAAATTTTTAATAAACAAATCAAGTCAAACTCACAGGCTTCACACATTAACCTGCACACAGCTTTGCAGTGATAAAGCTATCACTATCAGACAATGAAATACAGCTACATGGAGCATGTAAACACTATAATTCCAGCTCCTGAAAAGGCCCTTCATGCATACAAATGAACTAGATAATGTAGGGCTCAAAGTCAAAACAATATGAAAATGATCTTCAGTGAATAATGCCTTAATACTATCTCAACCAAATTTCTATTGAACTAACGTGTGCTTGTGGTTATGGAACTGTAATCATCCCAGGATACAAGCCTCTACAAATAAATATATATTTATTTTTCTAATGAATGCTATGTCTAAAGCTTCATTCATTTTAGTAAACCATAGATTTGACTTTTTCTGATGATTTGTCCTCTTCTCTAAACAAGAACTTACAAGAATTTTCTGCTTTTCACAATCAAAATTTTGAACAGATCTTTTAGCTCTTGATCTTATTTTTCAAAATGTATTTGTCTCGTTCCTTTTCTCAGTAATGGCTTCTTGGCAGATATACTTCCTTTCAAACTCATACAACTTTATTTTTTTATTATTATTCCAGTGAGGAGTTTTTTTTTTTTATAAATTTAATTTACAAAATATTTTCAATGCAGATTTGGGTGACACCGTGGTGCAGCAGGTAGTGTCGCAGTAACACAGCTCCAGGGCCTGGAGGGTGAGGGTTCAAGCCCCGCTCCGGGTGACTGTCTGTGAGGAGTGTGGTGTGTTTTCTCTGTGTCTGTGTGTGTTTCCGCCAGGTGACTGTCTGTGAGAAGTGTGGTGTGTTCTCCCTGTGTCTGTGTGGGTTTCCTCCGGGTGACTGTCTGTGAGGAGTGTGGTGTGTTCTCTCTGTGTCCGCTTTAGTTTCCTCCGGGTGACTGTCTGTGAGGAGTGTAGTTTGTTCTCCCTGTGTCTGTGTGGGTTTCCTCCGGTGACTGTCTGAGAGGAGTGTGGTGTGTTCTCCCTGTGTCTGTGTGGGTTTCCTCCGGGTGACTGTCTGTGAGGAGTGTGGTGTGTTTTCTCTGTGTCTGTGTGTGTTTCCGCCAGGTGACTGTCTGTGAGAAGTGTGGTGTGTTCTCCCTGTGTCTGTGTGGGTTTCCTCCGGGTGACTGTCTGTGAGGAGTGTGGTGTGTTCTCTCTGTGTCCGCTTTGGTTTCCTCCGGGTAACTGTCTGTGAGGAGTGTAGTTTGTTCTCCCTGTGTCTGTGTGGGTTTCCTCCGGTGACTGTCTGAGAGGAGTGTGGTGTGTTCTCCCTGTGTCTGTGTGGGTTTCCTCCGGGTGACTGTCTGTGAGGAGTGTGGTGTGTTCTCCCTGTGTCTGTGTGGGTTTCCTCCGGGTGACTGTCTGTGAGGAGTGTAGTGTGTTCTCCCTGTGTCTGTGTGGGTTTCCTCCGGGTGACTGTCTGTGAGGAGTGTGGTGTGTTCTCTCTGTGTCCGCTTTGGTTTCCTCCGGGTGACTGTCTGTGAGGAGTGTAGTGTGTTCTCCCTGTGTCTGTGTGGGTTTCCTCTGTGTGACTGTCTGTGAGGAGTGTGGTGTGTTCTCCCTGTGTCTGCGTGGGTTTCCTCCGGGTGACTGTCTGTGAGGAGTGTGGTGTGTTCTCCCTGTGTCTGTGTGGGTTTCCTCCGGGTGACTGTCTGTGAGGAGTGTAGTGTGTTCTCCCTGTGTCTGTGTGGGTTTCCTCCGGGTGACTGTCTGTGAGGAGTGTGGTGTGTTCTCTCTGTGTCCGCTTTGGTTTCCTCCGGGCGACTGTCTGTGAGGAGTGTAGTTTGTTCTCCCTGTGTCTGTGTGGGTTTCCTCCGGGTGACTGTCTGTGAGGAGTGTGGTGTGTTCTCCCTGTGTCTGTGTAGGTTTCCTCCGGGTGCTCCGGTTTCCTCCCATGCTCCAAAAACGCACGTTGGTGGGTGGATCGGAGACTCAAAGGTGTACGTAGGTGTGAGTGTGTGAGTGAATGTTTGTGAGTGTGTTGCCACTGGCGCCCCCCTCCAGGGTGTATTCCTGCCTTGCACTCAATGACTCCGGGGACGCTCTGGACCCACCACTCCCATGAACTGAATAAGCGCTCACAGACAATAAATAACTAAATGAATAATGCTGAATTTTCACCAAATCATAAATCATCTTTAATTCCACCCTACTTGCTGTTAGCTGAACTCCCAGTCTCACTGGACAGGCCTGCACGGCAGAGGAGACCACTGATTGCCCAGGCCTGTCATATTCGCTGATAGATGCTCATGCAGACTGGCACCATGCCGTGTGATCAGGGGAGGGGGGGCCATCCCATACACCCACAAAGCTAGGCCAATTATGCTCTCTTAGCCTCCGATAGGCCTCCGATGCCTGAAGTGTAAATGGTCTAAAGGTACACGAACCGACCAGGTATCAGTTCAGCCAGTTTTCACAGGTTCTTTTCATCTTTTAATGAAAGTTCTGAACTCTGATTTACAGCCAGGCTTAATTTCTTTGACATTCGGTTCCCTGTGAATTTCCCAGCATCTGCAGAAATATCTTACTCTTAATAACTTATTGTAAATGACTGTTGGGACTGAGAATAAAGGACTGAAATTTGTGGATGTATAATGTTCAATGAAGATGTTGAGAAGCAGTTGCCATGCCAACAGTGGGAGATACACCAATACTTTGTTCCCATATCAACTGATCTCACCTGTCAAATGTTCTACTTCAGGATGGAGTATAAAGAATAAGAGAGCAGTGAATTTTACTCCAGAAAGCCTCCTTTCATGTGCATATATATATATATATATATATATATATATATATATATATATATATATATATATATATATATATATATATATATATATATATGTGTGTGTGTGTGTGTGTGTGTGTGTGTGGAAGCTTCTCCTTTTTCACAGAACCCTACTGTTCTCTTTAGATGAGTCATGCATTTATAGTTTTCTCTCTCTTTCTCTGCCTCCTTCTCTTTTTCACTCCTATATATAATATACGTTCATTTCATGAGCTGCTGTCCATCAAAGTTGAGAAAAATGTCAAGGAATGCAGATGCAGTGTGTTCTGTTTCACACCTACTTTATATATAATGTGTGTGTGTGTGTGTGTGTGTGTGTGTGTATTTCAGGGATGACCTTTATCGTGTGGAACTGGACCACGTATCAGGAGATGAGATGTTCTACAGCAAAGTGAGTCTTGTTCCTTTGAACACGCACTCATTACTCTGTGTGTGTGTTTGTGTGTGTGTGTGTGTGTGTGTGTGTGTGTATAATGAGTTCTGTTCTCTTTCTCTCACTTCCACAGAAGAGAACATGGGAATCCAATAAGAACGACATCAGAATCTGCCGGATGAAGGGCAAACATGAGGTGAGTGTTCAACACCGCTAAACGTTTCAGAACGTGGCTGTTCAATGGCGCTAAATGTCTGAGAAATGTTTCTCTGTGAATATTAAACACCGCTCAATGCCTCAGTGTGGCTCTGAGTGTGTATTTAATAATGCTTAATGTAGTACAAAGCGGATACTGAAGGCTGAATGTTCTAAACCGGGGGTTCTTCCCTTACATCTGCTCCTTTTGAGTGGGTTCAGAAATATATTGGCAACACTTTGCCAACTTAATCCACCATTAGTTGCTGTAGGTATGTGATGGCACTTAGAGATGTCTAATCTCTTCCAATATTTTGGGATATGCATGAGGGACAGAAGCAAATTTTGCCTTTTAGCCCTAACCTGGGGGCCGTAGCCGAAATGGGGGTCTCAGAGAGGTCCTGGTACACAAACGTTAAGCCCTTCAGAATATTTGAGCATGATCATGAATATTAATGAAGGCTGATTTTAAACCTAGTGTGGTTTTAACAGCTGGCCTCGGGACTCCATTACTCAGAGATATCTCAGTGGATATTTTTTTGAATGAATATCTGTGTGAATTATTTGTAGATTGAAGGTTAAAGTCCTATTTTTATCATTTATTTAGGGAGGTGTTAAGTCAAATGTGGGCGGGGCTAAGCATTCACTGCCTGACTACAGCTGGAGGAGTCTGCTCCTGGGTTTTTCCTTTTTTTCTGCACACTGTTGAATGTAATGGTGGTGTGTGTGTTTGTGTGTGTGTGTGTGTGTGTGTGTGTGTGTGTGTAAAGGATTAAAAAATAAATACATATACACAAATGAGTACACAAACAGGCTTCCAGGCATGTGTAAACAGGCAGCTTGTCTCTCCAAGTATTTAATTTTGGATTATTATTATTATTTTATTGTTATTATCAGAGTATTTGATGTATTAATTTTGTTAGAAATGAAGAGAGCATCTCAAATATAGAAAAGATACTGCTTGTAAATCAGTGGCCCACTCCAGTTTTATAAGTAGGACATTTTATTTCCAAAAGTCTGTGCAGCAGACAGGAACAAAACCATCGTTTTTGCCGGTAATGCATACATTTAACATCAACAGAAATCCACATAGCTTTCTATAGCATGGTGTGTCCAGACTTTTGGCTGCTGCTGTATATAACTGTGTTCCCAGAAATGGAGTTCTCCTGCCATTAGAACTGCCAAGGACTAGATTGTCCTTTTTCTTGATGGTAACCCCAAATGTTTAAGGTCATGTCGTTGCGGCGGTGTGTGTGATGCGGGTGATTGCAGGAGGATGTTGGAGTGTGTCCGCCAGGCACACAGAGGCACACACACACACACACACACACACACCCACACACACTGTTTTGCTTTGATCTTGGCTTGACAAATCGCTGCTTCTTGTGAAGTTCAGGGGCTAATTACAGTAGACCAGCCGCTTCCCCACATCCACACAGCCACACTTCAAGGGGATTGGTGTCAAACCCGGCTGTGTATTATTGTTCAACGAGAGCTTGCTTACAAATCAGTCTGTTCCTCGCACCAAAACTCACCCTGTACACACACACACACACACACATATTGTGATGTTGCTATATTATAGGCCACACTTTCTTTTAACAAAGGGTATTAATATGCAATGCACCACCCCCCACCCCTCTGCTGCAGTAACAGTCTTGACTCTTTAGCAAATGCTGTACACTGCTGTGAGGATTTGATTTACCAGCCCATAAGTGCATGAGTGAGGTCACTTGGTGTTGGATGATCACAAACTGTATTCCATCTCATGTCAAAGAGACTGAATGGAGCTCCATCAACACAGTAACACTGCTCCACAGCTGCACCGCTCAGAATAAGGGCCCCGTGCCCAGTGCCAAGCCTTGGCTCCAGAGCTATGAAGCCCTTCTGCATCAGGCTTTGTACCTGAAGTGATGGAGCAACATCCCATACCTTTGTGATGAGCTGGAGTGGTGTTTATTATGCAGAACTAATCATTCTTCCTGACATATTACAATGGCATTGTTTCATCTCAGTTGCAGGTTTTCACCTCCATGACTCATCTTAACACGTCTTCTGTCATTCTTTCTGCTCCCTGCTCTCCACTTTCTTACAAGCTTCTGCTCCACCGCTTTAACGTCTCTCTCTCTCTCTCTCTCTCTCTCTCTCTCTCTCTCTCTCTCTCTCTCTCTCTCTCTCTCTCTCTCTCTCTCTCTCTCTCTCTCTCTCCTCTCTCTCTCTCCCTCTCTTGCTCTCTCACCCACTCTCACATTCTCTCAGGGTCTCCCTTGGTGACAGTAATGTCTATGATTACTGTTTTCTTCCTAAGTCATCAGCCTCTTTTTCACCCTATTCATCATGTACAGCAAGATCAGAAAGGAGAAAATTAGAGAGGGAGAGATATAGAGTGAGAGAGAGAGAGAGAGAGAGAGAGAGGCACACAGAGGCACATCTGTCTCCATTAAATATCATCACATGTGGAGCTGTACATGCCACAGAGTGCAGTGAGGTGCAAGCGAGTTGGTAAAGAGACCCTGATGATGAATGGAGGTTTAGAGAGAGAGAGAGAGAGAGAGAGAGAGAGAGAGAGAGAGAGAGAGAGAGAGAGAGAGAGAGAGAGAGAGAGAGAGAGAGATCAGGGAAATGTGAGACCCTGTTTACAGTTAACAGCATCATTTCTGTAAATAACTATTACATAGACAATATAAAGTGATTACCATCAGCTACACAAACACACACACAAACACACACACACACACATACACACATACACACATACACATACATATGTATTTAAAAATGAAGCTGTAAATATTTGAGAATAAAGTCAATATGTTCAGAGTAAAGGCAATATTTCACCGAAAAAAGTAATAAAATTATTATGAATAATGATATATATTTGAACTGGAAACTGGTGCATCAGCCTCAGATGGTTTTTCATTATTTAATAATGCTTTTTCACTGTGTATAATCACATATTATTCTCATCCTTTTATTACTACAATATTACACACATTTTGTTTTATTATTATTATTATATTTTTTAAATAATAGTTATTTTCATCACCTTATATCTTTAGATATTACTGCTAATATATTTATTATAAAATAATTACATTTTTAAAATATTGTGTACCTAATACGTGAGTGAGTGAGTGAGTGAGTGAATGAGCGAGTGAGTGAATGAGTGAGTGAGTGAATGAATGAGTGAGTGAGTGAGTGAGCGAATGCGTGAGTAAGTGAATGAGTGAGTGAGTGAATGAGCGAGTGAATGAGTGAGTGAATGAATGAGTGAGTGAGCGAGCGAGTGAATGAGTGAGTGAATGAATGAGTGAGTGAGTGAGCGAATGCATGAGTGAATGAATGAGTGAGTGAGTGAGCGTATGCGTGAGTGAGTGAATGAGTGAATTAGTGAATGAGTGAGTGAACGAGTGAGTGAATGAGTGAGTGAGTGAGCGAATGAGTGAGTGAATGAGGGAGTGAGTGAGTGAATGAGTGAGTGAGTGAATGAATGGGTGAGTGAGTGAGTGACTGAGTGAGTGAATGAATGAATGAGTGAGTGAGTGAGCGATTGAGCGAGTGAGCGAGTGAGTGAATGAGTGAGTGAGTGAGCGAGTGAGTGAATGAGCGAGTGAGTGAATGAGTAAGTGAGTGAATGAATGAGTGAGTGAGTGAGCGAATGCGTGAGTAAGTGAATGAGTGAATGAGTGAGTGAGTGAGCGAATGAGTGAGTGAGTGAGTGAGTGAATGAGCGATTGAGTGATTGAGCGAGTGAGTGAGTGAGTGAGTGAGTGAGTGAGTGAATGAGTGAGTGAGTGAGTGAGTGAGTGAGCAAATGAGTGAGTGAGTGAGTGAGTGAGCGAATGAGTGAGTGAGTGAGTGAGTGAGTGAGTGAGTGAGTGAATGAGCGATTGAGCGAGTGAGTGAGTGAGTGAGTGAGCGAGCGAGCGAGCGAGCGAGTAACTGAGACTGTGAGTGGTTTACAAGCCAGTTCCATGAGGTGATTCATATCTAACAACCCATAAAATGTGGCCACTAAGAAAAAAAATATTATGGCACATCTATTATCGTATGCTGTTGTTTTTCCTCTACTTCAATCTCACATAAACTGCATTAAAATAAGCAGAAAAAAAATATTTCGTTTGTCCCATTGTAAAAGATGTGTCCAGTTATTTTTAACTTAGAAAAACAGCCAAATGATCTCCCGAGTGCAGCAGCGATCCAAGAAATGACTTTATCATCTGGAGGTCACTGGCTGAATCCCCAGTGAAGCCTCAGCTCTTCGAGGCCAGGAACAAGTCTGCACAATGTTGTTGTCGTTGGCCAAAAAAGCATGTATCTCTATTCCTGGTGATTCTTTATTTCACTGCATTATTTGAACACAACAGCTCTCCTTCACCTTGTGTGAATATGTCATGATGAATGAACCAATCCAAATACTCCAAAATGACTTGGTATTATGGACTTCTGCTGAAGGTTACAATTTTCGAGATGCATATTTATATATATTTTTAAATTGGTAATCGTTTCCTTTTTCATTCATTCATTCATTATTTAGGAAACCCACACAGACACAGAGAGAACACACCACACTCCTCACAGACAGTCACCCAGAGGAAACCCATGCAGACACAGAGAGAACACACCACACTCCTCACAGACAGTCACCCGGAGGAAACCCACGCAGACACAGAGAGAACACACCACACTCCTCACAGACAGTCACCCGGAGGAAACCCACGCAGACACAGGGAGAACACGCCACACTCCTCACAGACAGTCACCCGGAGGAAACCCACACAGACACAGAGAGAACACACCACACTCCTCACAGACAGTCACCCGGAGGAAACCCACGCAGACACAGAGAGAACACACCACACTCCTCACAGACAGTCACCCGGAGGAAACCCACGCAGACACAGAGAGAACACACCACACTCCTCACAGACAGTCACCCGGAGGAAACCCATGCAGACACAGAGAGAACACACCACACTCCTCACAGACAGTCACCCAGAGGAAACCCACGCAGACACAGAGAGAACACACCACACTCCTCACAGACAGTCACCCGGAGGAAACCCACACAGACACAGAGAGAACACACCACACTCCTCACAGACAGTCACCCGGAGGAAACCCACACAGACACAGAGAGAACACACCACACTCCTCACAGACAGTCACCCGGAGTTTGTTTCCTTTTTTCCACAATCAAATAAAAATAATATATGGAGCAGTGGCCCTCCATTTCCCCTCTTCACAGTCACCGCACACACACAGACACAAACACAAACACACACAGAGTGCTCCCCTTTGAGCATTTTGAACTGCCAAGCAGCAGTTTAAAAAGAAGCCATGGCTGGCTTCACATACCTTGGAGGGGTCATGTTCTTACCCTCACACCAAGACGGTGTGGTGGCATTGTGTGAGACTGGGGACCCATAGCTCTCAGAAGAGATTGTGCAGAGGTCTCAAGCTCAGAAATGTAGAGTTTATACACAGACATATTCACCCACATATAATTACATACAAGTATATGCACCCACACAGCCCTGTAAGTGTACGAGCACCCCCCCCCACCCCCCCCCCCCCCACACACACACACATACACACACACATACACAGGAGGTCAGTGTGATGTGATGTATGTGCTCTCTCAGTAATTGTGGGGCAATTAAATACTTCTAGCTGCTTGATCCTGGAGGACACGTTCTCATAAAGTGGACGGAAATTCAATATCCTTATTTATTCACACACACACACACACACACACACACACACATATGAAAACTTTTCACTGCCAGGTTCTGCTTCAGCAGAATGCAAATGACCTCAGGGCCTGCAGATACACAGATATTCACACAAACAAGCACACACACACACACACACACACACACACACTGTTAAACTTGTTCGGATGGCTGTGAGGTCAGAAGGCCTCAGGTACAGAGCGAGTGGCTGGAAAGCTCTGTTAAAGAGCAGAGAAATCGGAATAGAGGCAGTAAATGAAGGGATCCGGGAGATGTTTAACTCACAGTTCATAAAAGACGTGAGTGGGTGGAGAGACGAACACTTTCACTCAGTGTGATTTTAAGAACAGTCAGGAATGTATAAGATGATGAAACTTCAGCTCTATATCTCTGTGTGTGTGTGTGTGTGTGTGTGTGTGTGCGGTGAACGGCTTAAACACCTCACAGCACATCACTGTTTACAGTGTTTATCCGTCTCTGTAATAGACTTCCTGTCTCCCGTTTTCACACTGAGAGACAGACTGAGAAACAAGGAAACGGAAAAGTGAGGAGGGGCTGTAAAGGGAGACTGATGGAGAGAAATACAGAGAGGGAGATGCACAAAGATAGAGAGAGAGAGAGAGAGAGAGAGAGAGAGTTGATTTTATTTAGTAATTATACCCTTAGAGATTTGTACTGAGAGTTTGTTTTACATGGCATTTGAGAATTGTCTTATTGTAATGTTTTTGTAATTGGAGCATAATGGAGTGTTTTTAATCACATGGTGTTTATAAAAACCTTGACCAGGCTAATGCTGGACCTGAAATGAACCGTTCTGAAAGAGAGTGAGGTGGAGGCAGAGAGGGAGAGAGAGGCAGAGAGAGAGAGAGAGAGAGAGAGAGAGAGAGAGTCTGTTGCTGGTGGGAGAGAGGGAATTGACCCATTGCCAAATAGCACAGGTGGCGCTTTGTCACTGATGTGTCAGGAGGGACAGAGCAAATGAGAGAAATAGGAGAGGGGGAGGGTTAGAGAAAGAGAGAGAGAGCGAGAGAAGGGTCATACTCGAGAGAGTGAGAGATAGAGCATACACAGAGCGAAGAGAAGTCTAGGGATTTTAAAAGAAAGATGGAAAAGGCACCACGTGTGTGACGTTGAACGAACATTTGCTTCCATTTCGACTTCTTTAATATAAATTCACGTATGCAAGCTCCGCCCACACGTCTGTTGTTTTAGTAGCATTTGTGGTGAAGGTGATAAACACACAGTGCCTACAGTGTACAGATGATAGTACAAATAAACCTATTAAAATGATCAACACGTCAGGAGTTGGACGAGTGTGTGTATGCATTCATAAAACTATGAATATGTCTTAAATAATAATGTCTTTGCTCACATTGTCAAGGAAATGAATGTAAAAAGAACTTATTCATCATGCGCTGGCCTAGTGTCAAGGCCAGACGCGGTCGTTTAAAGGTGTCTGTTTTATTTGTGTTTTTATTAGTGTGGTTTATGACTTTGTGATTGCTGTACCATCGTGATGTGATTGATAGTGTTTACAGAGGTGGGCATTATCATTAAAGACAGAGTAATGAACAGTAACATTAGTCTTGACAGTATTTTATTGCAAAATAAAAACAAAATAAAAATAACAGTCCAAACAATTTGCTCACTGTGACTCATTCGAAGACTCACCACTGGTTTGACTCGTTTTCTGGCCAATGAGAGAGCAAGGCTCATTTGCGTCAACAATGTAACGTATGCATTAATTGTTCCAGTGGTTCACACCATTGCATCATGTTGGCTGCGCACCCCTTGGTGTCCACGTTCACTATGAACCAGCCTTAAGGCTTATAGTGTTTTAATGCTAGGCCTTAGTCCGTGTCATGGATTGAAACCGATAGCACACAAAGACTTTTCCAAATTTTCCAATTTACTGCAACACTTTGGGGCGGCACGGTGGTGCAGCAGGTAGTGTCACAGTCACACAGCTCCAGGGACCTGGAGGTTGTGGGTTCGGTTCCCACTCTGGGTGACTGTCTGTGAGGAGTGTGGTGTGTTCTCCCTGTGTCTGCGTGGGTTTCCTCCGGGTGACTGTCTGTGAGGAGTGTGGTGTGTTCTCCCTGTGTCTGCGTGGGTTTCGTCCGGGTGACTGTCTGTGAGGAGTGTGGTGTGTTCTCTCTGTGTCTGCGTGGGTTTCCTCCGGGTGACTGTCTGTGAGGAGTGTGGTGTGTTCTCCCTGTGTCTGCGTGGGTTTCGTCCGGGTGACTGTCTGTGAGGAGTGTGGTGTGTTCTCCCTGTGTCTGCGTGGGTTTCGTCCGGGTGACTGTCTGTGAGGAGTGTGGTGTGTTCTCCCTGTGTCTGCGTGGGTTTCCTCCGGGTGCTCCGGTTTCCTTCCACAGTCCAAAAAAACACACGTTGGTAGGTGGATTGGCGACTCAATAGTGCCCGTAGGTGTGAGTGAATGTGTGTGGACTGGCGCCCCCTCCAGGGTGTATTCCCACCTTGCGCCGGACCCACCGCGACCCTGAACTGGATAAGCGCTTACAGATAATGAATGAATGAATGCAACACTTTGGGGAAGGCCCTTTTCCGTTCCAGCAGAACAGTGACTGTGCCCCTGTGCACAAAGTGAGGTACATAAAGACATGTCTTGAGGAGCTTGGTGTGGAGGACTCCCAACAAGTCAGGAGTGGTCGATGGACGATGGTCAAGTTCAGGAGCATTATTGTCGTTAAAGGTGGTAAGGAAAGGTGAATAGATTTTATTAAAAAACTGTGAAATAAAAGAACACAAGTCCTGGAGGTGAAGTGAGGCGTATGAAATCAACACAATTTTAAAATCTACAAATATCATAGAATATGGTACAACTATGTTCCCTAATTAAAGGTATGAAAAGTGCAGAGCAGTGACAGAGGCACTGTTCTCCTTATTACAAGTCACTGAAGCATCACAATGATTTTCAAGCTGTGATTATAGTTAGGAATAGCACTGAGTGTTGCTTTAACCTAAAGGGTTAAAGGGGTTACTTTATTGAATACTATATATATATATATATTTGTGTGTGTCTTGTTTATGGCAGTGTATCTATACTCCAACAGCATTTGAATAAATGACAGGCTCAATCGTGTCTGTTTAATAACCAACATTTGGCTACAAGTGTTAAGAAGAAGGGGTAAAGTGCATAAAGTGAGTCAGAGTGGAAGCTTCAGCTGTGGTTTCTTATCAGAACACGGGACGTGCTCCAGTCCATGCTCTTGCAGCACTTATTTACAAAATATTACGTCAGTTTCTCTCAGGATTCGTATTCACTCAGCCATGCAAATACATGCTTAGTGCTGTATGCAGTACTTTGCTGTACTTTCAGTATGTCTCAGCATATATGTTTTATCATGTGCCTTATGAAGGTGTATTTTGTTCATTAAAACTTTGCGCAAACTTGTGATTGATCCTGAATCACCACTCCAACACCACTCCAACTCATCTCAAATGTATTGGGTTGGTACTCCATCCTTTAAAAACATGTAGCTCCACTGCTGAGTGGGTTATGCTCCTCTAGCCCATGCTTGGCACTTGGCATGACAACATTAGACTCATGTTCAGATCTAGTGCACAGCTCACTTACTCACATTTAGCAGGCTAAAGGTTCTCCACTAGGAGGTGCTATTTGTATGTTGCACCCCTGTATGTGTACTGTACTGTAGTGGGTTGTTGATCTTCACTTCACTTAATTGCTATAAATCAGGGGTAATTAATTAAAATTCATTAAGGTCCATTTAGAGAGCATTTTCTCAAGCCAAGGTCCGGAACAAAATGTATAACCTGCATATGATCAGTGCCATATCCTGCGTATTGAAGTGTTTCATAAAGAATTTCAAATCAAATTATATTTTCAATGACATTTCAATATATTTCAACAAGATTTATAAATATTAGGAATGACAAATACTCTAAAGGGCGGCACAGTGGTGCAGCAGATGGTGTCGCAGTCACACAGCTCCAGGGACCTGGCGGTTGTGGGTTCGATTCCCGCTCCGGGTGACTGTTTGTGAGGAGTCTGGTGTGTTCTCTCTGTGTCTGCGTGGGTTTCCTCCAGGTGACTGTCTGTGAGGAGTGTGGTGTGTTCTCCCTGTGTCTCCATGGGTTTCCTCCGGGTGACTGTCTGTGAGGAGTGTGGTGTGTTCTCTCTGTGTCTGCGTGGGTTTCCTCTGGGTGACTGTCTGTGAGGAGTGTGGTGTGTTCTCCCTGTGTCTGTGTGGGTATCCTCCGGGTGACTGTCTGTGAGGAGTGTGGTGTGTTCTCTCTGTGTCTGCGTGGGTTTCCTCCAGGTGCTCCGGTTTCCTCCCATGCTCCAAAAACACACGTTGGTAGGTGGATTGGCGACTCAAAAGTGTCCCTAGGTGTGTGTGTGTTGCCCTGTGAATGACTGGTGCCCCCTCCAGGGTGTGTTCCCGCCTTGCACCTAAAGATTCCAGGTAGGCTCTGGACCCACCGCGACCCTGAACTGCATAAGGGTTACAGACAATGGATGGATGGAAATACTCTAAATAAAATGTCCTTTTCTCATTTTAAAGAAAATTTACATATAAAACAATAATTTTGAAAAAACAAAATGCATATTTGACGTCTGGACCCTCATTGGCGGCACGGCGCTCATCATAATGCACAGATCTGATTGGCTGAGTAGCCTCATGTGTGATATGCCTATTTGCGAGCCCTGAAATAAATCGCTGTATTCAGCACTGATTTTTAATGTATATTTTTATAAACTAATTCAGTAAGAAAACATAAAAGTCAAGAATTGTACAATGACATCACATTAACTTTAAATACATTTTTAACAATATAGAATTTCACAAAACTGACTGTAATTAAGGGCTCATTATTCTTTGTTTGTTCGCTATTTATCTCCTGTAATATGTGAAAAATAACTGAGGCTTTCCGTTTAAAGCCCAACTTAGTATTAGCCACCCTCTGTGTGCACTGTGTGAGCTCATAGTTCTGAGCTTTAGTTCTGTTAGCTCATAATTAGTAGGTAATTACAGCTAGATTGCAGTACTGATGTTACCTGCGTCTGCACAGTAGATGGGGGGGTTTGAGAGAAAACAGTTGTTGACTGTGTATTTTATGTTTGTGTGTTGTATGAACACATTAAATAATGTGATCATCCTCATGAAGAATGTGAATATGTTTTACACTCTTTGAAAATCCCAGCAGTTCTTGACATAGTTTAAATACTGTTTAATCAAATAGACCATTAAATATATTCCTAATCAATTACTCAATACACACACACACACACACACACACACACATGCTTCAGCATCACCACATCACCTTTCAACACTCCAGCTAATCATCCCATAGAACGACCTTCAGTGTCAACCCCCCTCTGAGTTCAGCTGCACCAGGAGGCCCAGCCAAACTGAATGGACAAAGAGAAAAGAGGTCCCCAGGATGCAGCTGCACAGTGGAGCCCTCATATAGCAGTTACAGAAAAATACACATAACTTCTTCAAAGACATTCAGTGGTGTCCAGCATTGAAGCAAAGCATTCCTCACTCTTAAATGTACTGCTTGTTTATTTAGCAGCACGCTGGCTTTCTCTAATGGGAGGGCTGTGTATTTTTTTAGAGTTTAAAAAAAACAGTTACCTTCATTACCATCAAAGACAGACATGCATCATAAAATTGCTAGCATGTTGTGCCCTCCACCCCTCTTCCAAAAAGTCTGGAAAATTGGTCTTTAGATGAGTGAAACACAGCATGTACCTTGTGGTTGAGCTGCGCGGTGAGGCCCACTTTATGGCCTGCTATGCAGTAAGCAAACGACGGGCTAGAAGAACAATGTCGGAGAAATGAAATATGTCTCTCACAATTTAGCCTCTTCTGCACTGGAGACTAATTTAGCTAACGAGCTGGAAGCTTTCCGCCGACAACTGCAGAGGTCCACACGCACTTGATTTCATTCAAACCACATTGATTTGTTCAGTAGCTTCTGTGGTTATCTGTAAAAATGATCCCAAGTGTCAGGAAACTTTAGAGAAGACCGAATGGAACAAACAAAGGGGTTCTTCCATTGTTTAGGTCTTCAGGAGCTGCACAGAAGGCCTATTACATTAAAGACTGGTAACAATATTGCAGCAAAGATTCTGGAGGTGAGCCACCAACCAGGACTTTGAACAGACCCATTTTCTTACTTGTGTAGATTAATATTCATATCATACTCTTGTAGCCTTTTAAACCATGGCCTACAGTGATGTGTTACTGTATTCTTATTGATAAAGGTATGGCTAGGTCCACATTACCATGAAGTGACTCAGTGTCGTTCCCTGTCTTAGGACAGGATCTGTTTGTTTGTTTGTTTGTTTGTTTTGTTTTTTTATTTCTTTAAAAAGAGATTTTCCTCTCTCAGTTTTTAAAAATGTCCCCTTCCAGACAAATACAAGAATGACTGCATTCTCATTCCAGTCCAGTAGGGGGCCATTGTACCTCTTAAAGAGAGACATCAAAAGACCATCAATCATGAGAGAAACACCGAGGTTTAATCCCAAATCACTACATACTCCCTCTGTAGTGCATTATGCAAGTCATGAATTTACTGACTCTAGATCTTAACAGTACATTATGTTTTTCTAATACAGCATCATTTATATTCATTCACATGTGGGAATCAGAAATCTAGTGCTAGCTTCGTGTGCAGTGTCTTTAATGACATATAATTCACACTATAGGGAGTGAGGAGATATTTGAATTTCAGACAGAGACAGGCACGCTGTGTGACGTCAGCGATTTCCAAAAATATAACTTTTCGTTGTCCACCTGAGAACACTAACAACACTGTTTTAAAAACCTCATTGTCAGTGACTTAAAAGGCTGTTTTTGTGTGAATGGGAGGCCAAGACTAAGACAAAAACCTTCATTTTTTAAAAAATATGTACTTATTTTGGTTCCTGGTTGTGTTCCCTGGTCATGTGACCGTCCTTTCCTTGTGTCACACTTCTTGATTCGGTCCCAGGTGTGTCTTGTTTTGTGTGTCTGCCCTGTTTCTCTGGTTGTCTGCCATTTGAGTTAGTCGTGTTCATCTGGAGTCTGGGCTTAGTTTGGTGGTCTTTCTTTGGGAGCTCTTTGTTTTTCCTAGCATTTCATGTTTTATGTTTCTTTTATCTCTGAAGTCTAGGTCTTTGTAGCTTTCTGTGTTTAGCTTATCGTGAGCTTCTTTGCCTGTGGTCCTGAGTTTATCTTAAGTTTCCGTAGTGTCTCTTTCTGTCTTAGATGTTTTTGTCAAGACAACTTCTAGTTCTTATCTTGTGTCTTGTAAAGCACCTTGTATTTAGTCTGCTTAGTGGTTTAGTAACCTCTCCTTATGTCTGTTAACCCTTGAGTACTCTCTCTATATGTAGCTTGTTCTCAGCTTGTCTCCTGTATTTAGGGCTGTAGTCTGTCACTAGCTGAGTTTAGCTAATTTTGCGTGTTGTGTGTCATGGTTTGTATCTGAGTTTTCCTTATTTCTGTGTGAGGTTTGGTTCTTGGGTTGTCCTCTGTACCTAAGGTTATATTCACTGTATATTTTTGTGTATACACTCTGTTATTGTAATAGTTTCTTGGCCTTTTTGTAGTTCCTTTAGCATTTAGTATCTATCTACCTTTTCGGTTTTGTCTGTTGTATTGTTAGTCTTTTCGCTTGTCTTTAGTAATTCTTTTGAGTTGGTGTTAGTTGCAGGTTCAGATCTTGGTCTTTCTCTGTTCTGTCATAATTCCTTTTTGCATATTTTCATTTATCGTCCATCTATGCACATAGTTCCGTCTCCTTTGTCCCTCACACCACGCCCCTGATTGTGACAATCTGGTTTACTTTTATTAATCCGACACAGATCTGGTGTTTTCAGGGCTGTGTGAACATGTTAAATCAGATTTGAATCACTGTCATACGTGGTCTTAGAGCAGATACACATCCAGTTCGTGAGCATGTGACATGAATGTGTTTAGGGCTGTTGCCTCAACCTTTTTAATGCAGCAAAACAACACTGGAAGAGGGGTTCAAGCTGTGTCCCAAATAGCACCATGTTCCCTACATAGTGCACTTCACACGTTATGAACGGAAAACTACTGCACTCAGACTCGACACTGGTTCAGAAGGAAGATTCGTAAGATATACCTGAATATAACTTGAGATGTATGTCATAAAATGCACTGTGATTGCAGAAACTTATTTTATGACGTACATTGTGCACTACACGGGGTGGAGGGAGACGTTTGAGGTTCAGATGATTGTTTATTTATTTTTTGCCTTCTTGTCTTGATCACGTACACTTCAACAAGCTTTGCTGTACTCAACAGTTTGCTGTACTCCTGAGAAACATGTGATGCACATGAGCTACTAACAAGTCACTTTGTCCAGTTTTAACAAGTCGTCTCACAAATGTTTTTGTTGCCAGAGACAGATTTTTTCACATTACAGACATATGCTAATCACTTACCTTTGTGACTGTGAACCGTCAAGAGGAGCCTATGTCATAGTGTCAGAAACCTCATAGACAAGTCTGTCTGAGATACAGCTCCACATACAGTGCCTTAAAGTGAGTGTGTGATCATCTGAGCACGACATTAACAAATGGTAGTTAGTGGGCTTTGAGGTTCCAGTTTTTCTTAGCAATTAACCTCAGAGCTCTAGTGTGAAAATGAAGTACTAACCTTCCGACACCCTGTGTATGTGTGTGTGTGTGTGTGAGCTGATCAAGTAACACATGCAGTAAAGGAAAACTGTAGATTTGATTTATGGCCAAACCATTGTCTAATGTTTGTTTGTTCCCCTTTTTGTTTCACCCTACCTTCTCTCTCTCTCTCTCTCTTTCTCTCTCTCTCTCTCTCTCTCTCTCTCTCTCTCTCTCTGCTTCTTCAGGAGGAGTGTCGTAACTATATGAAGGTCCTGCTGAGTCAGCATGGTGGGCTTTTCGTGTGTGGCACCAACGCCTTCAACCCACTGTGCGCCAATTACACTGTGAGTGACCCCACCACGTTGCCCACAAGCTGCAGAAAGCTCCATGGGGAAAAAAAAAAGAAAATCCACACTGGCACCTCACTGAGTAAACATGTGGCCAACAGAGAAGCCAGCGTGCATAGTTAGAGCCACACAATGCACCGCAGTAGTTTCAGTGATTTATGATTGGCTGCTTCTGCATTGTAGAAGCTGGGGTTGGTTATTGGGAAACTTTTATTGGAAGCATTTGTCTTGACATTTCAGTGGTTTGCACTGTCATCATTGGCTGTGCCCTTCTAATAACTACTGGTTGCTACCAGGGCGGCGTGATGCGGACCGAGGCGCGGGGTGATCATTTAAAGTTGTTGGATGTTACGACAGTGTGAGAAGTGATCAATTGTAATAAAGTAGTTTCTGTGTTTGTAAACTCAGGTTTTTTTCTTGTGTATTAACAGAAACTAAGCCTATAGCAAAATGATACAAAAATACAAAAGCACTATTTAGTTTTATGGCAAATAAAAATCACACTTGCCCTCAGAAATGTGGCAGTTTCCTCTGCTCTTTTGTGAACACATTTTTAGCTGTAAATGAGCACTGTTTAAGGTTTAAGCTGCTTATTTTTCCTGAACAACAGCTATTCAGCTTATTGGTGTGTGTGTGTGTGTGTGTGTGTGTGTGTGTGTGTGTGTGTGTGTGAGAGAGAACATGAGTGAATGAGACAGAAAAAGAGAGTCAATTTTTATGTGATAGTTCTAATACAGTTTCACTACATGATCTGGACGCTTATGTGGAACTCCAAGCAAACAGTAAAGTGTATCGATTGAGTCTTTTGTATTAGATAAAAGGCATAAAAGCAGATGGGATGTTCGTCTGTAAATCGACAGCGTGTGATAAATCAGAGATGTGGCGGACTGACAGTGTTCCAGCGTAGTGCTGACTAATATAACGTCTATAGCAGTGTCACACACCATTACACTGTAGACTAAATACAAACTACATTAAATTCACAACAAAAAAAGGAGTATTGATCAGTAGTAATTAGAATTATAATTAAAGGGTGACACGGTGTGTTGCAGTCACACAGCTCCAGGGACCTGTAGGTTGTGGGTTCGAGTCCCGCTCCGGGTGACTGTCTGTGAGGAGTGTGGTGTGTTCTCCTTGTGTCTGCGTGGGTTTCCTCCGGGTGACTGTCTGTGAGGAGTGTGGTGTGTTCTCCCTGTGTCTGCGTGGGTTTCCTCCGGGTGACTGTCTGTGAGGAGTGTGGTGTGTTCTCCCTGTGTCTGCGTGGGTTTCCTCCGGGTGACTGTCTGTGAGGAGTGTGGTGTGTTCTCTCTGTGTCTGTGTGGGTTTCCTCCGGGTGACTGTCTGTGAGGAGTGTGGTGTGTTCTCCCTGTGTCTGCGTGGGTTTCCTCCGGGTGACTGTCTGTGAGGAGTGTGGTGTGTTCTGTCTGTGTCTGTGTGGGTTTCCTCTGGGTGACTGTCTGTGAGGAGTGTGGTGTGTTCTCTCTGTGTCTGTGTGGGTTTCCTCCGGGTGACTGTCTGTGAGGAGTGTGGTGTGTTCTCCCTGTGTCTGTGTGGGTTTCCTCCCACAGTCCAAAAACACACGTTGGTAGGTGGATTGGCGACTCAGAAGTGTCCGTAGGTCTGTGTGTGTCTGTGTTGCCCTGTGAAGGACTGGCGCCCCCTCCAGGGTGTATTCCCACCTTGCGCCCAATGATTCCAGGTAGGCTCTGGACCCACCGCGACCCTGAATTCCTGTATGGAATGAGCCTGTTGTAAACAGCAGGGCTAAAACACACCTGGACGAACGGGAGGATGTAAACTGCTTGAGGATGTCTCTAAATCCTTTTGGGTTTTGTAACATTGTGAGGAAAATGATTCAAATCAGACTTTTTGTAGTTTTTTTTCCACACATGGCCTGGATTGACTGTTCACAAACTTTTGAAGCAATGTTTACATACTGCAACACCACCTTTTATTCCAAATGATACAGGCCCTTGAATATTCTGGGAGTATGAGTGTTCTGAATGTTAAGAACGCGTTGTGTTAGTGTCAGTGTTTGAGTCGTTAGAGCTCAGTGTGAGCTGTGTGATGACAAACACTTCTAGATTTTTGTTTTTGAGGAGTTTTTCCAGCTCTGTGACAGTTCCCACTTTGCCGCAGCTTGGGGCTGCTATACCTGGTTGGGGAAATGGGATTTGATGCATGTGCTTTAAATAAATGCTAACTGTGTACATTGAAAGGTGATGTGGTGTTACAGATGTGTGTGTGTGTGTGTTTCAGAGAGACACTCTGGAAATGGTTGGAGAGCCCATCAGTGGAATGGCCAGATGCCCATATGACCCCAAACATGCCAACGTAGCTCTGTTTGCAGGTACACACGCACACACACAGAGTCGCAAACACACACAAGCATACAAGACATTTCACAATATGTCAAATGAATACTCGCATTTAATTAAGCATTTTGTTTGTGGCGTATGAAAACCAGGAGATATTTTCTGTTTATATATTTATTTGTATATGAATTTGAACATATTTTTATATCAATCCCATTGTGTGAATTTAATACAAATTGTTATATAAACAAACATGAAATTTCAGACATTTCTTTGGCAGCAGAAAGTAGCAGCCAGTGGCAGCTGCCAGTCACTGAGTGGCTGCTGCCTCTGACCAGTCAGTGACTGCTAATTTGAGGATAAGACAAAACATTAGAAAGTATTTGAATATGTACAAATCAAACTCTCATGACACAATCACAATCACCACAAGCCTCTTAATAAACACAATTCCACATTAGTTTACACTTTGTAACTAGGTTAAAATGGAGTGTGGAACAGCTCACTAGCACACTGTGGTGTCACTCTTCATTGATGTATGGCTCACTGTTTCAGTTTCGATCTTTCCTCTGGTAACTGACCTCTCTTTTTTTGACCACTGACCCAGAGGGCAGTCTGTTCACGGGTACAGTGACCGATTTCCTGGCCATTGACGCTGTGATCTACCGCAGCCTGGGAGACAGCCCGGCCCTCCGCACCATCAAACATGACTCCAAGTGGTTCAGAGGTGAGTCCCCCACACTGGGATGTGGTTGTGGTGGTGTGTGTGTGTGTTGGGTGTACTAAAACTCTGATTTGTGTGTGTCAGTTGACCTGGATATCGATAGAAAATTGTATGTCAGTGGTGATATAAGGACAAATGTATGAAATTATATCTCTACCTCATTAAATGTATGGTACTGTTAAAAAGCTTGGAATCATTTATTATATTAATAGTTATAATATTTATGTACACAGTTGTATTTTTATAAAGTTCATTGCTATAGTTGTATAATTCTATAATAATTGTTAGGTTATATTTTATATTTATATTTCAGCAGTAAATAGTGTTAGTGCATTAAAAAAATCCAGACGTGTGTTTTCTGTCCTGGCAATTAACCAAAATATTAATTAAACTGATGTACTCAAACTTTTGCACACAACTGTACAATGTTAAAGGGTATTAAACGTCTTTTAAACACAGGATCTTTAAAAATTAATACATGTACAATCAAAGAGAGCAGCCCAGATATTGTATCATTTCTATGCAATGATTTGTTATGGGGCGGCACGGTGGCGCAGCAGGTAGGTGTCGCAGTCACACAGCTCCAGGGGTTCAATTCCCACTCCAGGTGACTGCCTGTGAGGAGTGTGGTGTGTTCTCCCTGTGTCTGCATGGGTTTCCTCCGGGTGACTGTCTGTGAGGAGTGTGTTGTGTTCTCCCTGTGTTCGCGTGGGTTTCCTCCGGGTGACAGTCTGTGAGGAGTGTGGTGAGTTCTCCCTGTGTCTGCGTGGGTTTCCTCCGGGTGACTGTCTGTGAGGAGTGTGGTGAGTTCTCTCTGTGTCTGCGTGGGTTTCCTCCGGGTGACTGTCTGTGAGGAGTGTGGTGTGTTCTCTCTGTGTCTGCGTGGGTTTCCTCCGGGTGCTCCGGTTTCCTCCCACAGTCCAAAAACACACGTTGGTAGGTGGATTGGCGACTCAAAAGTGTCCGTAGGTGTGAGTGTGTGAGTGATTTAGGGTCTTAATAAAACATCGGCCACATGCTTTGGTCAAAATTAAGGTGCTACAAAGGGTTCTTTGGACAACACAATAACAGAACCATGTTTGGTTCCATATAGAAACATTTATACTAACACATTTAACTGGATAAAGTACCTTACAGGTGAGGTTCTAATCAAATTACACTTCTCTTATATAATTCTGAGGACTGTTCTGATGTATTTATGAAGTCCCAGTGTGGTTAAAAATGGTTAAAAAAACAGCATTTTGGAGGTTTTTTGACAATAAAGACCCCTTTAAACTTTGAAAAGCATGAGCTGAGATGAGGACATTGCTCTATTCCTGCTCCAAAGGTGGGTGAAATGTACTTATTGTTGCTGTAAATGAAACTGTCTCTAAATAGTGAAGAGCATTAACTGCGTGAAAGTAAAAGCACAGAGAGAAAATGATACAAAACTAAACAACTTCCGTTACAAGTAAGTTTTTCAAACAGTGAATAAAAACATGCAGCCGACAAGTTCATCTTCAGTACAAACAACAGTTGTTTCTTCCGCCTCAAATGTACAGTCCACTTTAAGAAATGCGGCACTTCTGAACGTAAACAAAGCACAGAACAGCGTTTCCCCACCATCACAGACGTTCACTTTATGATCAAGTGATGGGTTTTTACATCTTCAGGAGGTTCCTGTTTTTATGGAAACAAAATCAGTTCTTCTATGACAATGCTGAAAGAACACATTGAAGCACCTTTATTTTTAAGAATGCAGTTAACCCCAAGTGAGCTGTAGCTGTAGAGAAGCTCATTTTAAATTACTTGTGAATACCACAGTTTGTGACAGACAGCCCACAGAAAAGTGACTGGGTTCTCTTATGTCACAGTAGGTGGTGTGGTGGGAGTTCTCAGTCGAAGGTGCACAAGGGCTGTATAGTGAGCTTTTCATAACATGCTCCCTTTAAAGTAACCTTAGCTTGACACCAACAAATTGCTGTCTATTTAATATCATTTGTGCAGCTGCCTTGACACTTGATCCCCATGTTGGAGGCTTGAAACATTCTGGATATTGATTTTATTATAACATCATACTTGACGTTATTCAGATTTCTCTTTCCTCCTACAACCATCCACTTCCTGCCACCAGTACAGACACCTTTCCTTCAGAACCCAGTCCTTAACAATTGGATAATATTGTTTATGTAACAAGTTAAAAGTGAAAGCCTGGACCAGAAGTGTGTAATAAATATATGCTCCGTTTTTGAAAATATCCCTGTACAGATTAATACAAAAATGGCTGTAATATCATGCCAGTCCAGTAGGGGGCCAGAGTACCTTTTAAAAAGAGCCACCAAAACACCACGATGCATGAGTGGCGCATGAGTGGAGCATTAGGACTCCACATTTAACATATACACTCACCCACACACACACACACACACAAAACGAGGAGAAATAGAAATAAGCTGTGTGTTAAATGCCTCGGTCAACAGCACTTCAGCTGTGTATGTCAAAGGAGAAGAAAGCGCATTCACTGTTTGCTCCCATTTTTCCTGCCAGTCCAGTGGATTAAACTGGCGACCTTTCAGTCCTCAGCACTCTGCTCTAAATTTAGGTCTCTGCTGCCCCCACACATA